>NW_027467752.1:197500-200000 GCF_046742065.1 Oratosquilla oratoria
CATCTCCACCCCCTCCCCTCTTTTCCTCCGCTTTATCCCCCTCCTCCGCCCCCTTACAAAGTATCCCCCCCTCTCTCTCTCTCCTCCCTAGATTCTCCAGCATTCTCCCCCCACTCCCCCCATCTTGTTCCTCCTCCATCCACCTCACCCCTTATCCCTGGCTTCCCCTCCCTCTCACTCCCTCTCTCTCTCTCTCTCTCTCTCTCTCCTTCTCTCTCAGACACTCCAGAACCTCTGCTCAGGTCTCCTTATCTGACCTTGCTTCTCTCCCCTCAGATTCCCTCCCTCTCATCTCCCCTCACCTCCCCTCATCTCCCCCCTTGTCCCCTCCTCCCTTCTCCACAGCTTCCGGCTTGTTCTCCCCTTCCCCGTCTCTCCCTCTTCTCCCCCATTCCTTCCCCTCTCCTGGTCACGTTCCCCTCTCAACTCTTCGCCTCCCCCTCTCCCCCACTCCTCCCCTCCCCTCTACTCTTCCTCCTCCTCCTCCTCCTCTCCCTTCTCTCCTTCAACAGCTTCGAATTCCTTGTTCCTGTTCTGGTCTTCCTTATTCTCTCTCTCTCTCTCTCTCTGAAAGAACTTCGTTTGGCCTTCCTGGGACGTCTTCGGTTTTCTTCGATCTTCCTAAGCTTCATTGGTCTTCTATGGTCCCTCCTCCTCCTCCTCTTCTTCTTCTTTTTACCTCCCTCCAACCCTCATCTCTTCCCAACCTCTCCACCTTTGTGGTCGCTTTCTCCATCTCTCCCTTCTCTACCTCCTCCCTCCCTACTCCCCCTTCCCTCCCTCCCTCTCTCTCTCTCTCTCTCTCGCTCCCTCCTTCCCTCTCTCTCTCTCTCTCTCTCTCTCCATATTTCTCTCCATCTTATTTTTTCAGTCTATTTCCTTCCCTCTCTTTTTCATTCTCTCTCCCTGTTTATCCCTCTCTTTCTCTCTCTCTCCGTCTTCCTATTTTTTCCGGTTTATTTCCTTCCCTCTCTCTTTCACCCTCTCTCCCTGTTTCTCTCTCTCTCTCCCTCTCTCTCTCTTTCTCTCTCTTTCTCTCTATCTCCTCTTTTTGTCGTCTTAATTACCTCCCTACAACTTCCTTTTCTTCTACTTTGCCTCTTCTTCCCTCTCTTCCTCTTTATCTTCTTCCTTGTCTGCAGTACCTCCCTCCATCCTTCCTTTCTTCCTTCCTTCCTTCATGGCTTTTGATTATTTTCCATCTTCTCTCTCTCTCATCAAATTCTATTTTTCTTCCCTCCGCATTCTTTCATTTCCTCCTCTTCCTCCTTCTCCTCCTCCTCCTTCCTTCTCCCTTCCTACTCCTCCTCCTCCTCCTTCCTTCTCCCTTCCTCCTCCTCCTCCTCCATCCTTCTCCCTTCCTCCTCCTCCTCCACCTTCCTTTTCCCTTCCTCCTCCTCCTCCTCCTTCTCCTATTCCTCCTCCTCCACCCTTCTGCCTTCCTCTTCCTCCTTCCTTCTCCCTTTCTCCTCCTTCCTTCTTCCTTCCTCCTCCTCCTCCATCCTTCTTCCTTCCTCCTCCTCCTTCCATCTTCCTTTTTCCTCCTTCCTTCTCCCTTGCTTCTCCTCCTCCATCTTTCTCCCTTCCTCCTCCTCCTCCTCCTTTCTCCTATTCCTCCTCCTCCTCTTTCTTTACCCAAGTCACTCCACTCCATTCTTACTCCTTATTCCTCCTCCTCCTCCATATGGTGTGTTGGGCCTCCTATGTTTTATGGGATCAATATTCTAGGGACTATGGAGACGTCCCTACGGACCAGAGTCGCCCATCAATCTCCTCTCAGAGAAAGATGCTGAACATTCTTCTTCTGTTATCTCTCTGGTCTCTCTCTCTCTCTCTCTCTCTCTCTTTAAATCTCTCTTTCGCTCTCTCCCTGACGTCAACTCTTCGGTGCGATGTTTCTTCCAAGGAGAGAAGCGCTGGTTACAGCAGAAACTCTCTCTCTCTCTCTCTCTCTCTCTCTCTCTCTCTCTTCCTCCTCTTCCTTCACCTCCATTGCTTTGCTTTTGCCCCTATCTTCCTCCTCTTCCTCATCTTTACTTTCCTCCTCCTCCTCCTCCTCCTCCTTTACCTCCTCCTCCTTCTCCTTCCTCCTCTCCATGTTCCTCCCTCACATCCTTCTCTTCATCCACCTTCCTCATCCTCTCCCTTCTCCTCCAGCTCCTTCTCTTCTTCTTCTTCTTCCATCGCCTCCTCTTCCTTCTCCACCTCCTCATTTTCATCCTCCTCCACATCCTCTTATTCTTTCGCCTCCACCTCTTCCTCTTCCTTCTCCAGATCTTCTTCTTTGTCTTCTGCTTCCTTTGCCTTTTCCTCCTCCTCCTCCTCTTCTGCTTCCTCCCCAGAAACCAATTCTCATTGGTTGTTACTTCTCTTTCCTTCCTTCCTTCCTTCCTTCCTCTCCTCCTCCTCCCTCTCCTCCTCCTCCCCCTCCTCCCTCTCCTCCTCCTCTTCCTCTTCATTTTCTTCCTCTCAACCGTTCTTACCATTTCTTTTCCTCCTC
>NW_027467752.1:205000-210000 GCF_046742065.1 Oratosquilla oratoria
GTTTCGCCCGTTGCCGCCTCTGTCGTTTCTTGATTGAATTGATTACACTTATCGATTCGACTTCGCGGCCGCGGCACACCGGCGGGGAAGGGAAGGACGGACGGAGACTCGCAGACTCTTCTTCTTCTCCCTCCTCCTCCTCCTCCTCCTCCTCCTGCTCATACTCATTCCCCTTTTCCTCCTCTTCCTCCTCCCCATCCGCCTCCTCCTCCTCCTTCTCCTAATTATTTCTCTTTTCTTCCTCCTCCCCTTCCTCTTCATCCTAATTCTCCTCCTCCTTCTTCTCCTGCTCCTACTCATTCCTCTTTTCCTCTTCCTCTTCCTCCTTCCCTATCCTCCGCCTCCTCCTCCTACTCATTTCTCTTTTCTTCCTCCTCCTCCTCCACCTCTTCCTCCTCCTCCTCCTCCTCCCCCTCTTCCTCCTGCTTCTCCTCCTCCGGTCGCTTCTTATCTATTACGTCTTTTTTAATCTGCTCCTCCTCCTCCTCCTGTGGAGCAATCGGAAGCGTGCAGAGCATCGTATCTTCCTAGTCTCGGGTTCGAGTCCCGCGCCACTCTATCCGATTCCCAACAATGACTCAAAGGTGACGGCTTCGGCCGCAGCTACTCAGGGCCTCCTGGCGTAGTAGGTTCCTCACTTTCTCCTCTTTTATATCGTCTTAGTTATCTCCTTTTTCCACCACCACCACCACTACCACCACCACCACCACCACCACCACCACCACCACCACCACCACTACTACCACTACCACTACCACCACCACCACTACCACCACCATCACCACCACCACCACAACCACAATCATCACTACCACAACCACCACCACTACCCACCACCACTACCACCACCACCACCACCACCACCACTACCACCACCATTACCACCACTACCACAACCACAATCATCACTACCACAACCACCACCACTACCACCACCACCACTACCCACCACCACTACCACCACCACCACCACCACCACCACAACCACCACCACCACCACAACCACAATCATCACTACCACAACCACCACCACTACCCACCACCACCACCACCACCACCACCACCACCACCACCACCACCACCACCACCACCACTACCACCACCACCACCACCATCATCACTTCCCTCCCTTTCCTGTTGATCTTTGTGGCCTTTGACATTTCATTTTCTCTTCCTCAAGTCCTCTCCCCTTCTTACTTCTTTTCCCGCCTCTTTCCTTCTCTCTCTCATCTATCCTCTTCTCTCATCTCTTTCTCTCTCTCTCATCTCATCTCTCTTAGTTCTTTTTCTCCCTCGCATCAGCGCTGAAGGACAGGTTTGCAGCACAAATAACTGCTTAAAGTCCTCGTGCTCAAATGAAAATATCGAGTTCACGAACTTGTGGAATCACTTCCACGACCAACAAACACTTTTTGATGGAAACGGGCTCCCTCCACCTTAATCCAATTGGGTCTGGTCCTCTTGGCAGACTCCTTCATGATGCACTGGAGGCGTATCGGGCAAAAACCCGAGACCAGAGGGGACCTCAATCCCCCATCTTGGGAAAGAGAAACCAGGTATCCACTCAAAGGCCGCAATTAAAAAGTCCGTCCAGTCAATGCACGAAGCTTGAGAAACAAATTCCAAAATCTTGCTGCACTTACTTTTATCGAAGACTATGATGTTGTTGGGATCACTGAATCTTGGATAAACTTTGGAAATAGATTTTTTAGCGGAATTTAGAATAAAAGGGTACTCAATATTCAGCGACAGACGGCCACAGAAGGCAGGTGGCGATGTACTTCTTAGTGTAAAATCAGGTCGACAAACACAGGGAATTACTAAACCGTATATAAGGAACATTGACGCAAATTTTCGCAGCGTCCGAGAAATTCATTCTTGGTCTTGTTTATCGACCACCAGCCCAAAAGCAAAATATTGACAGTGAACTATAAGAACAAATTCTATATATTTCCAGCGAGAACGGAGTTATTATTATTATAGGAGATTTCAACTTACCAGTAACTGCATGGGGTGGAACATTAAATTCGAACACCGGTCATGGGCTCCACTCAAATATCTTGGAAAGTTCCTTGTATCATTCGCGAGCCAAAATGTGGGCAGAATGTTCTCGATATTGTTCTTTCTGCTCACGATAACCAAGTAACGGATGTAAATGTAGAACTGAAGAAATTATTTTTAATCTTTACAATGCCCTAGTCAAACCTAACCTAGAATACTGTGTACAATGCTGGTCTCCATATTACAGGAGAGATATACAGAAGTTAGAAAGAGTTCAGCTTATAGTAACAAAGCTCCTCCCTAGGTTGCGGAACAAACCGTACGAAGAGCGCTTAAGAGAACTAAATTTGTTTAGTCTCTCGAAACGGAGAATGAGGGGTGATCTAATTGAGGTCTTCAAAATTGTCAAAGGAATTGAAAACATGGATGTGGAAAAATATTTCAAAATTGACACCTCCAACGCAACTAGGAATAATGGATGCAAGATTGTAGGAAACCGATTTCAAACAGACGTGGCGAAATACTCTTGCTTCAATCGGGTTGTTAATGCATGGAATGGTCTACCGTCCAGCGTCATTAGTTGTTCCACTGTAGATGTATTAAAAACATTTAACGACATTTACTTTGCTACAAATCTCCGACTAGAATTATCTGCCTCAAGATAGGTTACAAAACAGTATTAATGTTAGGTTAAGTAACAGAATGCCCTTGTAAGGACCAATAGGTCTTTTGCTGTTCGTTTGTCCTTCATGTAATTCCATGTCAATCCTCCTCCTCCTCCTCTCGTCTTTTTTTCCCTCTCCTCTCCCTCTTCTCCTCCTCTCCTCTCCTTATCTTCTTTCCCCTTCCTCTCCTCTCTCCTATTTTGATCTATTTTCTCTTTCTTCTCCTCTTCTTCTTCTCCTCCTCCTCCTCTTCCTCGTTTGGCCTTTATTTTCCCGCTCTCTTCCCCCTTCTTCTCTCTTCCCTTTTCATTTTCTCTCCTCTCCACCTCTTCTGACCTCTCTTCTCCCTGACCTCTCTTCTTCTCTCCTCTCTTCCCCTTCTTCTCTCTTCCCTTCTCTTCTCTCCTCTCCTCCTCTTCTGACCTCTCTTCTCCCTCCCTCTTCTCCCTGACCTCTCTTCTTCCCACCTCTCCTCTCTTCTTCTCTCCTTTCCTCTCATCTTCTCCTCTTCTTCCCCTCTCTTCTCTCTGATCTCTCTTCCCCTCCTCTCCTCTTTTGACCTTCCTTCTCTCCCGCCTCTTCTTCCTGACCTCTCTTCTTCTCTCCTCTCCTCCTCTCCTCTTCTAGCCTTTTCCCCCCTACTCTCTTCCTTCTTCCGCCTCTTCTCTCTAACCTCTCTTCTTCTCTCTCTTTCCCTCCCCTCCTCTCCTCTCCTCCTCTTCAAGCCTTTTTCCCCCCTACTCTCTTCCTTCTTCCGCCTCTTCTCTCTAACCTCTCTTCTTCTCTTTCTTCCCCTCCCCTCCTCTCCTCTCCTCCTCTTCTAGCCTTTCTCCCCTAACTCTCTTCTTTCCCCCGCCTCTTCTCTCTAACCTCTCTTCTTCTCCTCTCTTCCTGTCTCCTCCTCTCCTCCTCTTCTAGCCTTTCTCCCCCAACTCTCTTCTTTCCCCCGTCTCTTCTTCTTCTCCTCTCTTCCTGTCTCCTCTCTCTGGCCTCGTTCTCCCCCCCCCTCCTTTGTCCGCCGCCCATCGTCGTCATCGTCTCCGTTCTTTTCATCTCTCTTTTCTTTTCCCCCTTCTTCTTCTTCTTCTTCTTCTTCTTCTTCTTCTTCTTCTTCTTTATCACGTCTTCCCCCTCTTCCCCCATTCACTTGTAAAGGCCTTCTGCGTCGAGTTCTCATTATTTATTGTCCTTCCTCCTCCTCCTCCTCCTCCTCCTCCTCCTCCTCTTCCTCCCCCTCTTCTTTCTGCTTCGTCTTTCTTCGTTTACTTCCTCTTCAATATTTCATGTGATGTTCCTCTGTGCTACCACTCCCTCTCTCCTTCCAGATTGCTCTTCCTCCTCCTCCTCCTCTTCTTCTTCTTCTTCTTCTTCTTCTTCTTGTTCTCTTTTCCTCGCTCTTTACGCTCCTCCCTCCCTCCCTCCCCCTCTCTCTCTCTTTCTCTCTCTCTCTTTATCTCTCTCTCTCTCTCTATCTCTCACTTTCTCTCTCTCTCTCTCTCTCTCTCTCTCTCTCTCTCTCTCTCTCTCTCTCTCTCTTCCTCTCTCTCTCCGTTCCTATTTTTCTTCTCTCTCTCCGTTCCTATTTTTCTTCTCTCGCTGGTTCTTTCCCTATTTTTCCTCTTCCCCCCCCATCCTCTCCTTTCCTGTTCCCTTTGATTCCCTCTCTTCTTACCTCCTTTCCTACCTTTCCTATTCCCCTCTCTCTCTCTCTCTCTCTCTCTATCTCTCTCTATCTGTCTCTCTCTCTCTCCTTCTCTCTCTCTCTCTCTCTCTCTCTCTCTCTCTCTCTCTCTCTCTCTCTCTTCCTCTCTCTCGGCCCGCAGTCCACAGCCACTTCTCTCCACATCCAAGTCTCTCAGAATTTCTCACTCAAATCTTCACATTATTACAGTCCTTTCCCCCCTCCCCCCCTTCCCCTCCCCCCCTCTCTCTCTCTCTCTTCCTCCTTTCTCCGCTTCCACACTCTTACTCTTTTTCTTCTCTCTCTTCCTTCGTCTCTCTTTCTCTCTCCTGTTCTCCCCCCCTCCCCCTCATTCCCGCTTCCTCTTCCCTTCCCTTCCCCCCTCTCTTCCTCTTTTCTTCACTTCCGCACTCCAATCTTCCTTTGCTCTCTCTCTCTCTCTCTCTCTCACTCTCTCTCTCTCCTACGACCTTCCCTTCACTCCTTCCCTCCCTTCCTCATGTCTTATGTTTCCTCCCCTCTCCCTCCTTTCTCCTCTTCCTTCCTCTTCCCTCTCTCCTCACTTCTTCCTCATCTTTAACCATCTTCCTTTCCCTCGTCCTTCTTCTCTTTCTCCCTCCACCTGGCTATTCCCCTCCTTCCCCTCCCTTCCC
>NW_027467752.1:225000-235000 GCF_046742065.1 Oratosquilla oratoria
GCCTTCGTTAAACCTCTCCCATGCTAGGTACTTAGTTACCCTAGCCACGTTTGTTCCTTGAACAGGTTATGAGCATTATTAAACTTAGTGAACATAATTGTACTGGTGAATCTTTTGCAATGTATTTTCTACTACTTATCATTTCTTCCTCTTCCTATGATTTACTATAATTTTCATTATCCATGTCTCCTCTTCTCTATGATTCTCAAACTTATTATTGATCTTAATTCAATGATTAATTAATTTGTTGTTTTACCCTGACGAGTATTTGTATTTCTGAGTTTCCTCTTCTCTTTTCCTCACACCAGCGAATATAAGTTCCACAAATGGTCTACAAGGAAAAGATCACTATCGGCACTTGACCCTTTGAGAGATCACACGTCATGTATGAGAGATGGGATCCTCTTCGTTTTTAAAAACAGGATCGAAACCTCTTCGTTTCTTATGAACAGAATCGAAATCCCTTAAATTTCAGAACAGGATCTGACTGGATTTTCTTATACATCTAGTGAGAAAACATGGAGTTTATAATTTTTATGTCACTAGTATATACGGAATGCATCATCTGTTTTCATTATAATCCGTTTTCCGTGTGTTGTAGGTTGTAGGTTCTTGTTGTTCCTAGTTATACACTTATTTTCGTCGTCGACCTCTTTGCATCAAGGCCCCTATCTGAGAGACAGTGGTGGCAGCAGTGGGACTGGAACCCACACCTTCATGAAGAATGAATACCTCCAAATGAATTTTGTCAAATTTCATGAAAAGGTCTCCATGACTTGATTCTTCAGGAACAACCAAGCACGAGTACCCTGTGGTGGTCCTGAAAGATGGACGTCGGAGTGGATCTTCCACCCTCCCCTTTAGAAAGACGTCAGCTCCATAAGCTTCATCAGGAGGTACGGCCCCGATAGGCTGGGATACGGTCTCCCGAAAGAACTTAAGGTCTTTTTCTATCAACTATTTTTTTCTACTTATTACACACAAGGAGAGTTGACAACCGGCGACTGATCTCCTTGTTCATCACAGAGAGATCTACGGAAAAGCCCGAGGACCGTTGCCGGTCAGTGTGGGGCTGCGGGTTGAAACCCAATAAAGGAAGACTAAATATTGAAAGTGATCTTCTTTTTTTTCTATTTATTTTATGTTTTACTTTTCATTCTATTTATTCATTTATCTATTTGTTTATTTCTTTTGAATGGAGATTAGTCTGCAGTCATAAAAGAATTCTGAGAAAAGGAATGAACCTGAGAACAGATTGGCACGAGACTCTCTTCACACAACTGAATAAAATCGCCTGGCGGCAGCCACAGTGAAAGGAAATAGCCTACCAGGCACGTAAAGAATTATTCTTTTCATCCTTCTCTTGATATGCTACTGACTAACTGGAGTGACATCTCTACGGGTCAGAGTCACTCAGCATTCTTTCGTAATCCCCTCCTCTTCCTCCCCACTCTTCTCCACTTGAGCCTTTCGGTACGATGATGCCCACGTAGTCGTCATGAGGCGTAAGTGGGTACACAATAATGCCGGTGCCGGCGTTTTGATTATATCTATTTTGTAGTTGTAGCTGAGTGACCCCCATATTCCGTGAACTGGCCCGATCATTAGTTCTGTTGTTATTAATATTCAGGGTGAAAGAGAACGAGGAATACATCTGCAACTTTGTATTTTATAACGTGAGTATTGTGGTGCATTAATCATCGTACATCAGGCGAAGTTTTGACCCGTATTGAAGAGGTTAAGAATGTTGATCTATTTGAACTTCTCCTCTCCCTTAGTTATGCAAATGAGAACATAAGAAGTAAGGAGACTGCAAGAGACCATAAGGCCTACACTAGGCAGTTCCATGTCCATGACCACCTATCATCCCCATCCATAAAATGATCTAACCTTCTCATAAAACAACCGATAGTTTCAGCGCTCACTACTACATGGTTACTAAGTCTATTTCATTCGTTAACCATTCTATCGGGATCTCAGTTTTTGCCTATTTCCTTCTTAAATCTAATTTTGTTAAACTTGAATTCATTATTGTCAGTTCTGCCCTGTTGTTTTAATATGATGACCTTGTCTGCATCATCTTTGTTAAAGCCCTTGACCCCCTATTAGATCACTCCGCGCTCTGCGTCTTTCCAGAAAGTCAAGGTGCCTAAGCTTGTCTACCAACTCTACGAAGGTTTTAACAAGGGTGACGCAAACAAGGTCATCATATTAAGGCAACAGGGCAGGAATCGCTGTAATGGATTTAAATTGGACAAATTTAGATTTAAAAAGGAAATAGGCAGGAATTGGTTTACTAATATGGTAGTCAACGAATGGAATAGATTTAGTAACCATGTAGTTGTGAGCGCTGAAACTATCGGTCGTTCTAAGAAAGGGTTAGACAATTTTATGGATGGGGAGGAAAAGTGGTCATGGACATGGAACTGTCTAGTGTAGACCTTATGGTCTCTTGCAGTCTCCTTCACTCTTATGTTCTTATGTACGAATCCAACTCATCGGATAGAAACGCTGATTTTTGTTGACAAAATACATTTAAAGGTCAGATATCAACAGATATACCATTCACTAAAAATCATCGAAAAAGTACTTTTTAAAAGCATACAAATAAAGTTTTTACCTATTACAGAAGAATTTATTCAGAAAATTCACTTTTAATTGCGCCTCGCATACCACTTTTCCGAAGTCTAGATATTCAGAATAACAATATTGTTTGTTTGGCAGCTGTGACGTCACGAACGCGGAATTCCCCGAACCTTTCCCGAAGCGTACGGGCGGAATGTTTCGAGTAGCAGACGACGCAGTGAAATGAAGACAAAACTGATTTTTGCCAAATTTGATAAGATGTAGATGGTGGAATTATATAGAATACTGTCAGTATGTTTTTCTATGTAAATTAAACTGTAAATACAAAAAGTTATTGAAGTCTTGATATCTGACCTTTAAAGGTCAGATATCAAGACTTCAATAACTTTTTGTATTTACAGTTTAATGTACATAAAAAAACATACTCACAGTATTCTATATAATTCTACCATCTACATCTTATCAAATTTGGCAAAAAACAGTTTTGTCTTCATTTCACTGCGTCGTCTGCTACTCGAAACATTCCGCCCGTGCGCTTCGGGAAAGGTTCGGGGAATTCCGCGTTCGTGACGTCACAGTTGCCAAACAAACAATATTGTTATTCTGAATAACTAGACTTCGGAAAAGTGGTATGCGAGGCGCAATTAAAAGTGAATTTTCTGAATAAATTCTTCTGTAATAGGTAAAAACTTTATTTGTATGCTTTTAAAAAGTACTTTTTTGAGCAATACGATGATTTTTAGCGAATGGTATATCTGTTGATATCTGACCTTTAAGCATTCTTGCAGATTTTTGTTCTTCGCCCCTTTTTGTCCTCCTCCTCCTTCTCCTCCTCCTCCTCTTGCTTTGAACTCTTCTGGGAGCTTCTGTCCTGCAGAGGAGAGGGAGAGGAGGAGAGGGGGAGTAGGGATGGGGGGAGGAGTGAGGGAGGAGGGGGGGAGAGGAGGGGAGAGGAAGGGGAGGAGAGAGGAGGAGAGGAAGGAGAGGAGAGGGGGAAGAGAGGAGGGGAGGGGAAGGACAGGAGAGGAAGGGAGAGGAAGGAAAGAAGGGATGGGGAGGAAGGAGGGGAGAGGGGCAGGAGAGGGGGGGAGAGGAAGGAGAGGAGAATTGGAGGAGGGATGGGAAGGAAGGAGAGGAGAGGGGGAGGAGGGATGGGGAGGAGAGAGGGAGGAGGGGGAGGAGAGGAGGGGAGAGGAAGGAGAGGAGAGGTGAGGAAGGATAGGAGAGAGGGAGGAGGGATGGGGGGAGTGAGGGATGAGGGAGAGGAGAGTAGAGGGAGAGGAGGGATGGGGAGGAGTGAGGGACGAGGGAGAGGAAAGGAGGGATGGGGAGGAAGGAGGGGAGAGTGGGAGGGGGAGGGAGGAAGGAGAGGAGAGGTGGAGGAGGTATGGGGGGAGGCGTGAGGGGGGGGGAGGGTGCCGCTGTACGAGAAGAGCCTATGTATATCAGAGGAGAACAGACTTTCGGCCCTGGGGTGTCTCTTTAAGCCTCCTGCTCCCCCCTCCTCCCCCCTTTCTCCCCCCGAAGTGGGAGGGAAGTTGGGCTTCAAGCTCTCCTCAGTCCACTGTGACCGGCTGGAGCCCAACATCCGCTCCAATCTCTCAGCGATGTACGGGTTCCCCACTCATCAACATTATTACTGGATGTATCAGGAATAGGAATCCAAAGGTGAATAGGAATGCAGGATTTCAATTTGTTTGTAATTTGTTGGCATAATGAGGTCTACTTAAAGAACCTTTGAGTCTACGTTCAGTCTACCTCGTTTGTGGAAAAAAAAAGAAAAAAAAAAGACAAATTTAAGTTTTGCAGGGTCGAAATTTCTTTTTGGTCCTACTATTTAGCAACACCTCCGGCATTGTTGCCGTAAAGCGAGTCTAACTTTTCACCCCACGGAGTACCACAGTGTACACAACTTGTTTTCTTTTGTTTCCTCCCCTTCCTCCCTACCTCTAACGAGATTTTGTGACCTCACAGCCCTATTGGGCTTTCCCTTACTGAATAAAATCGGCCCGTGGCATATAGGATAAGCATAACCTAAAGATATCTCTGTTTTTGTTTTTGTTTTTTACTTAGTCCATGCATTGAGAGAAGGAAAGGAGAAAATTAATTTTGGTCTTACAGATCTTGAAATTTTAAGCTCTGAGGTTGACAAAACAATTGACTGTAATGATGGTTTCCTCAAAAGTCACTGTCATGACGCCACGAGTATGTTATGACGTCACAAGCATTACTTATGACACCACGAGATTTTATGATGTCACTGAGTGAGTGTAGTGGGTGGGGGGAATTCATATTTTGCAAATGCGTGTCTTAGTAATATTTTTGCTAACTGCTATTTTTTTTATTAAAAAAAAAAGAAGAAACGAAAGAAAGATGATTCAAGAAAGGCCAGAGTTCATGGGAAAACACTGTTCAGAAAAGAACACATTTGTGCTGTGTCATTCAAAAAGAATAAACAATATAAGATAGAATCAAATGTGCTCCTAACTTCAGATCAATCAGGCTTTTGTATGATTCCTGAGGTAATACAGAATTCCTGTAGGATTTCCTATTGCTAGAAGGACGGCTGGTTAGTCCTAGGATGGACTAAACTCATCCTCTACCAAGTCTTCTCTTAAAGCAGACGGGACATAAACGTGCAGATTTGATATTCATACACACATTTCTCCACTTTTAGAACTCTTTTTATCTCTTGTAAGTCTAAATAACTTCGTATGTTTTTATCTGTTCCTTGTATACACACGGGAGCACCCAAATATTGCGTACACGTTCTTGTCATTCTATATTTAAGAAAACGAAAGTGGAAAGTGTAGCAAAAATTTGTGGATCCCGGCGTCGTTTGTGTCCATGTTTGCTATGACGTCATGTCGCGCAGCGTTGTGGGAAAACAAACGGCGAAAGAAAAATTCCCACACGCCATCTCTTGTCATTGCCTAAACGACAACGACAAAAGGCATTTTAGGTTTTGGTCATCCTCTTTTCTCTCTCTCTCTCTCTTCTGCGTCACATTGCCGCGGTCAATCTACGTTTGTTGATATTTTATGGTTAAGTTTGATGATTTCATTCAGGTTCTAAAATGTAAGGGTTATTGCTGTGTAAAATTTTAAATAACGTAACACGATTTTAAGATTAATGTTTATTGTGGCTACCACCAGGCGATTTTATCTAACTGAGGGAAACCTATTAGTATACATGACATTCTGTAATAAAATTACAATAACATTTATATTTGACCTATTTGTAATAGAAATGTTGATGAATTGCCTTTCTGTGCATATTCAGAGATTCATATATTAATTTTGTGTACAAGCGAGTATGTTTATTTAATATATTTATCTATTTCTGTGATTTACTTTTTCTGCTCTTTCGGTAGAAAGATTATGCGAATATTATTTTCATCGTAAACATTTAATCTATTTGAAGATGGCTTCCATAATCCTGATGTCTAAATCTTTTAATATTCCTTTTCAGACTTCCATCGCCGTAGAAAACCTCTTTGCAAGGCGATATGACGTCACTGACCTCTGCTTCAATCAATTGACTTGACCGTTACGAGTCGTCAATTCAGACACCAATATGGACAAGCTCTTGCTCAAACTTCGGCAAAATATGGTAAGTCGCTTGATTTCATTTACAAAATATGAATAATAGAGGAAAGATTGGAAAAGGGGAATATAATAGAAAGTGGATTAATCTTTGGGCCATTTTCTGTTATGATCAGCAGCAGCAGCGAGTGTTTATTTATTGTTCTTGGTACGTTGACATTAAGTCGCCTGGTTGAAACAAGTAAATAAATAAATAAATATATAAATATGTAAGTGAATAAACAAACAAATCAATAATTCGATCATGGAGTAATGTGTGTGTGTGTGTGTGTGTGTGTGTGTGTGTGTGTGTGTGTGTGTGTATGTGTGTGTGTGTGTGCGTGTTTACCTAATTGTATTTATCTAATTGTAATATACAATATTTAGATTTGAACTCATGCATTGTTCCAGTTTGGGCTATATCACCTTCTAAACTATTCCAAGTACTTATGCCTCTGTATGGAAAATGTACTTCTTCACATCGTTTAGACATGTGGTCTGTCTTGGTCTGTTCCAGTGACCTCTTAAAGCCCTCTCATCTTTAATCAAGATATCTCTTCTACCAATGCAATCTCCCCTTTAGTGACCTGAACACTGTTATCACGTCACCTCTTTCTCTTCGATCTTTCAAAGTTGGAAGACCCAGTGCTTTTAGTCTCTCTTCATATAGTTTATCTGCCAGGCCGGGGAGTACTTTGGTTGACCTCCTTTGTGTTCTCTCGATGTTGCTTACGTCCTTCACTCTGTGTGGGGGACCATACCACCAACGCGTATTTCAGTCTTGGACGGATCAGGGTTTCGATGAATTTTTTTCATCATTTCTTCATCCATATAATAAAAAAAAAAAAATCACTTAAATCTTCTGGAGTAGTCCCAAAGTCTCTCCCACGATCCTGTTGATATGTCTGTCAGGTGACAGGTTGTCTTTTATCAACAAATCTTTCTCTTCTTTTGCTTTTGTAATGGGTTCACTTCCCAAGGAATAGTTTAAAAATGGGATTTTGATGCTAGTGCCCATTCCCATTGCATTTCGTTTTTTTGGTGTGTGTGTGTGTGTGTGTGTGTGTGTGTGTGTGTGTGTGTGTGCGTGCGCGTGCGCGATTGCGGGCGTTCGTGCCGCCCCCGTATATACGTGCATGTTGCAGCTTTGAAGGAAAGAAACGCAGCTAAAAAAAAAAAAAAAAAAGAAAGAAAACGGAAAGAAAACGGAAACCATACGGTGACAACGAGCCCAGCTACCACTCAAGTCGAAGGGAGAAGGGTTCGATTGCTTGCATGTCTCTGATAAAAAGACTGAATCCCGGGCCTTGCTCTCACACACGCACGAACGCACGCACACACACACACACACATATACACACATGCACACACACAGACACAAATAAACACACGGGCAGGCCTACACACACACACACACACACACACACACACACACACACACACACACACACACACACAAATAAACACACGCACGCGCGGGCCTACACACACACACCTGCACACACACACAGGCGCGGACGTACACAAAGCCTTGTAATAAGCGCAGGACATGCGATCACGCCATTTCTCACGCCATGACTTAAGATTTCAGCCACACCGTCATTGATGATATGTAGTGTAGTAGCGCTGTTTTATGTCGCTGTTTTCGTGATCTCACGGTTTAATAAAGAATGATTGAAAAAAAGGAGGAGAGAAAGAAAAAGAGAAATAAAGGAAGGAAGGAAGGAAGGAAAAGGGGGTAAGAAAAAATAAAGAAAAGGGAGGAGGGAAAGAAAAAGAGAAATAAAGGAAGGAAGGAAGGAAGGAAGGAAGGAAAAGGGAAAGGGAGTAAGAAAAAATAAAGAAAAGGGAGGAGGGAAAGAAAATGATAATTGAAGGAAGAGAACAAGAAAGATAAATAAATTAATAAATAGATGAATAAATTGCATAATTAACAAAAGATCAGAGACTTTTTTTTTTTGGCTTAATCTTTCCCTTCGTCCGTCAAGGCGACACACTTGATCTATTTTTTTTTTTCTGGTCAGGCTTTGACCAAAAGATGGAGATCACCTTTAACCTGATCTGCGTAAGCGTAATAAAATCATCTGACGGCACCCAGAAGAAACATATAGATAATGGGTTTAAATAGAATAAATTTAGGTTTAAGAAGGAAATGGGCCTGAACTAGTTTACCAAGAGAGTGGTTAAAGAATGGAATAGACTTAGTAACCGTCATGTAGTGAGCGCTGAAACTATCGGTTGTTTTAAGAAAAGATTAGACAACTTTATGGATGGGAATGACAGGTGGTCATGGACATGGAACTGCCTAGTGTAGGCCTTATGGTCTCTTGTAGTCTCCTCTGTTGTTTTTTTTCCTAAAACGGAGCGAAAGGTTTTATCGGGACAGATCCTACACTGCTTTTGATTCCCAACAGCCCTGGCCAGGCGGGGAAGCGACCTCAACATCGGCCTAAAAAAAAAAAAAGGACAGCGGCTCGCCGCAACTGACAAGGGGTTTCTCACTTCCCACGTCATGTGAAGTTGGATGAAGTCTTGATTTCAATTACCCAGCGGCAGCCAGAAACAAACGAATAAAGCACCGCACAGCCAAATAGCGACCTTGACGCCTTGTGTCACACGCCACGAACTGCTTAGCCCTACACGAAACTAGCACCTTGACCTTGAGTGATCGGATAGCTGGTGAGGGAATCATTTGAAATCAATTAGTGGGGGGAAGAGAATTTCTAGTTCTAGGGCGGCACCTAGAAAGGAAAACGGGCCCTATGTGGTTGCAACGGGACCCATGAGCTTAATAGACCTCTCCAAATAGCTGTACTACACCATTGGGGATTCCGTTTTTTTAGCCTCCCAGGTCACCTTCGGCAAGGTTATTTCTGTAGTTCGGTTCAGAAATGGATACGAAAAAAAAGAGAGAGAAAGAGAGAGAGAGAAAGAGAGAGAGAGAGAATTTGGACTTTTGACGTCGCGGGTATATATATAGTCTTAGCTTTCATTTTATGATTTTGGGAGTCTGTGACAGCTGTCGCCAGGTGATTTTATTCAATGGAAGAGGAAACATCACTTCCGTAAAAAAATAAAGAAGTTAATAGATCAATAAATTAATAGAAATTAGATGAAATCTAAATGTTCACGAGGTTGGTTTGATACTTGCTCTACATTCAAAGACTTCCTTGTTTCAATCTTCCTGCCAGCAGGCGATTTTAGTCTGCTGAAGGAAACAAACCCACCACAGCGGAAGGCTTAACGTAAACGTGGAGTACCTGGAGGGGTCCGCGTGCGTCCCTCGGCCACTTGGGGCGTTCTCTCTTATTGATTGTTTGACTAAAGTCAAGGCGGCGGGGACGCGGGTCTGGGCCGAGTCGCGATGACGAGAGTCTCCAGCGAGGAGGAAGCGGGGGTAGAACATAAGAATGAAGGAGACTGCAAGAGACAATAAGGCCTACACTAGGCAGTTACATGTCCATTTCCACCTGCCATCCTCATCCATAAAGTTGTCTAACCGTTTCTTAAAACAACCGATAGTTTCAGCGCTCACTGCATGGTTACTAAATCTGTTCCATTCGTTGACCACCTTGTTAGTAAACCAGTAGTTGGGTGGGGAATGTGTTCTTGGTTGGGTGCAGTCGCAGCACAGAGTTGTCGTGACATGTTATTAAATGAAAAAAATCTATTTATCTATATCATAAAAGGCATTTTCACCCCTTCTCACAAGGGAGGTAGCCAGCCAAAGGTCGCACCTACTCTACTCCCCCCATCAGTTTCCCTTTTGATAAAATCCTCTTAGCTCATTGTAGATGAAGAGGAAAAAGAAGCTTATTCCTTACATTCAT
>NW_027467752.1:247500-250000 GCF_046742065.1 Oratosquilla oratoria
TCTAATCCATCTATGCGCATGCAGAAATTGAAACGTGGTACGCCCGAGGACTCGAACTCATGCGGCGAGAACGTTATATATATACGTATATAAAATTTTTCATATTTATACTAATCTCACCTAATCCTCTAATCATCATGGTACACGGTATGTCGTTGAGACAACGACGATATCAAAATTCAACGTCATGACGTCACCCAAAGCGCAGTTCGTTAGGGGAAGGGACCCGAAGTAACCAAAGTCGGGGAGGAAGGGAAGGGATGTGTTGGGAAAGAATTCCTCTTCTGCGATGTAAACAAAGGAGGTTCGTGTCTCCCTTTCCTCCTCTTTGTGTGGACTAATTCCCTCCCTTTGCGCGCAGGACACGTCTTTTGTCTCCTCTTTCTCGGGCGAGGTGTCCGAAGTGGCAAGTGTGCATTTCTCAAACTGCGGGACGCACCTGGCCTTACAACCCTTCCGAGCCCTTAGTAAGGGTCACAGAGATGACGATCTCTAGACACGTTCACAAACACACCAACAATAACAGAGAAGTAGTTGTACAGGTGCAGATTTCAAAAGGGGTTCAGAGGCGAGCTAACACAACCTCTCCGACAACGACAACAACGATGGGGCCTCCGTCGCGTCGAGAGAAAGGAAGAAAAGAATCAGAAGACTTGGTCGATATTTCTTTGCTTTTCGCACCCCTCCAGAGTTACGACCCGTTATCTTTTTTGCTTTTAATTATTTGCCTCCAAATTTATTGCCATCATTACCAATTACTGATCAAGCTTTCATGAACCGAAATGTATCATTAGTGTAATAAAATGTTGACGTTTTCACACACCAGGGATATGACATTGTTGAAGATGAGAGGACACTCCGCTCCATTAGGTCACAAAACATCACATTATCACATTACCTGGCGTAATGCTTGTTATTACATAAATTGAAAACTTCCAAGATCACTGTGATTTAGATGGAATTGCTATGTGCTATAGTTACACTCTACAAGGATTACTTTTGATGTCCTAACCCAGGGACGACCTTGAGTGGGTAAGAAGAACACATGACGGATCTGAGGAACGACAAGTGCAAGAGCATACGTGAGGCTGAGGTACGCAGCATATCCATAAAAAGAATTAAGGTGACTTAAGTCATGTTGAATAAGATATACCCATACAGTCACCCAGACTGAACCCATTTGAGAAAGAACACAATTCTACGGAACGACTTGTAATGAGATATATGTAAAACTAAAGTCTACGATATACTTCGAATAACGCTCAAGTCGCTTTTGGTATGCTGAATAACGTAGAGATATAGAGGGACTTAGAAGATGAGGAGCCTACGCCAGGAGGCACTGAGTAGCTGCGACCGAAGCCGTCACCTTTGCTCTAGTGTGGACTGTTGGGGCAGGAACAGTTACTGCTGGGAATCGGGGATTCGAACCCACAGCTAAGCGACTGCGAGATAAGGTCTAGTGGACATCGATTGTTATTAAACACAGCTTACGGAAACAAGAACACGAAATCTAGGGCAGACACTTCGGCCGAAGAAGAACGCACCGTTCATGTGTAACTGGACTCCACTGGACGCCACTTGATAGCTTATGGGAAATAGTACCATGTAATTACGGGGCGAGCCATAAGGCCTAAGGAACGCGTACAATTTATGCACAACTTATAAACCTATAACAGACAGACTATGCATACCGCGGGAGTATAAGCGATCTCCGCGACTCAGGGTTGGAACTCCGTGGAATGCCCGCGGGCTCGCGTAGGTAAGTTACGGGGACCTACGGGGCCCGAGGCCCGAGGCCCGGCGTGGTGTGCCCGCTGTGCGCAGCCTGTCCCCCGGGCATCCTTCTCCTACTCTCCCTCCCCCCTTTCCCCCCCCTCCATCTCCCCCTCTCTCTTTCCTCCTCCTTCCCACACCCCAGACCCAACCCACTCAGCTCCGCCTTTCTTACACTGTCCCCATTCTTATTCCTCCACATTCCCTCTACCTCCCCACCTCTTCCTTTTCTTCCTCTTCCATGGACGCAATTGGCCTCTTTTACCTCCCTTATCCATACCTCCAAACCCTCTTCTCCATTCCACTCTACCTTGCCTCTTCTGGTACCTCTCCTACCTCCTGTCTGCCTACTGCGGGCTCTCTAATGGACCCCTACCTCTGCCTCTCTGTCTTTACCTCCGCGGCCCTGCTGCCTCTTCGTTCCTTCCTCCTCGGGGCACGGCGACCCCGTGTCATGGACATCCATCCACTCCTCCATTCCACCTGCCAGCGGGATACGCTGGGCTCGTTAAGGCCTTCATTTCCCTATAGGTTCCACTTCAGTGAAATTCACCGTTATCATTGCTCTTATTGTTATTATTATTACTGTTATTACTATTGTTATTATTATTATGACATGAGGGGACGTCCTAGGATGAGGTGGATGGATGGGGTGAAGGGGGCTTTGGGGAAGAGGGGAATGTCTGTTGAGGAAGGAAGGGAGAGGACGGAAGACAGAGGTGAGTGG
>NW_027467752.1:255000-262500 GCF_046742065.1 Oratosquilla oratoria
GGGAAGGGATTGTCCCGAAGGGAGTTGGAGGATCTCGTGGCGAAGGAGATTAACCCTTTTTTGGGGGTTAAGTGCCCAGATAGGAATGTTTATTGAGATCAGTGGGACCTTCTGCCTTTCCGTCCTTTCCCTGAATTCATATTCGTCTCTTGGTTGATTGTGTGTGTGCGCGCGCGCGCGCGCGTGTGTGTGTGTGTATGTGTGTGTGCGTGTGTGTGTGGGTATCAGGTATCAGGGTTTAAAAATGGCTGACCTTAAAGGTTTTATTCTGGTTATAACAACATTCTAAAGGTTTCGTCCTCACGCCCTCTTTATCCATATAAGATCTTGAAATCAGACGATCGAGGGATTTAATATGGGCTATTACACACACTCACACACACAGACACACAGACACACACACACACACTCAATCACCGGAATAAATTTCGAACTACTCATGTAGTCGTGAACGTAGATGTAGACGTATACTTAAAAACGCAAACGTATATGTAGACGTAAAGTTAGACGTAGACATAGGATTAGATGTAGATATACAGGTATATGTAGACATAGGCGTAGCTGTAGATGCATATTTGGACGCTGAAGTAGAGTTAGACGTAGATGCAAACGTAGACATAGGCGTAGAAGTAGATGCATATTTGGACACAGACGTAGATTTAGACGTAAATGTAGACGTAGACGTAGGATCACAATAATCACGTGAGATCTGAGAGGTCATTCTAACGACGTTAAAATGCTGACGCCTGAGTAGACGTAGACGTAGACAGAAGTAACGTGGATGCAGAGATAGGCATGGGCATAAACATAGACATAGACGTAAACATACATACAAAAATAAATGAATGTAGACGTCAGATTTGTGTATCAATCTAGTCATAGTCATAGACATAGACATAGGCAGACACAGACACAGGATTATGCATAGGCATAGAACTAAACCAAGTCTTACAACCGGACATAAACAAACAATGGCTCATTTGTATATGAAGACACAGACATACCAGTAAGTGCTGACGAGGAATCAAACGTACTAGTCCTTACCATAATCCACGTACACACACAGGCCGAGGTAGACGTAAACGTAGATGGAGACATAGACGTAGACATGAACATAGACGTAGATGGAGACATAGACGTAGACATGAACATAGACGTAGATGCAAACGTAGACATGAACATAGACGTAGATGCAAACGCGGACATAGACATAGACGTAGATGCAGAGGTAAATTCAAACATAAACATGGACTTCAACGTAGACGTAGACTTCAACGTAGACGTAAACTCTAACGTAGACGTAAACAAAGACGTAGATCCTGACGCGGAGGTGAATTTAGACGCAAACTTAGACGCAGACGTAGTACGAATCATTTTGTCCGCGAAGGAAGGAAGGAAGGAGGACCAGGAACCGTCCTGTGGACCATCGGCGGCAGGCAGGCAGGCAGGCAGGCAGGCAGGCCCGCTTCTAATTGCTCTTTACGAGTAGTAAGTGCTCCCTGCTTCACGAGCTGATTTGGGAAGGACGAAGAAGAAGCCAAATCTACCCCGGCGGCGGCGGCCGCGAAGACCAGAAGGAGGAGGAAGGAAGGAGGAGGAGGAGGATAAAGAAGAAAAGGATGGAAAGGAGGAGGAGGAGAAGGAGAAAGGAGAAAGAATGAGGAATGAGGAGGAAGTAAGAAGTAGAGGAGGAAGGAAGAGGAAGGAGGAGCAGAAGGGAGGAGAAGGTGGAGGAGGATGGAAGAGGAGGAGGAGGAGGTAGAGGGAAGGAGGAGGAAGGAGAAGAAGGATAAATAAGAGGAGGATGGAAGAGAGGAGGAAGTAAGAGGTGGTGGAGGAAAGAAGAAGGAGAAGGAGGAGAAGGAGGAGGAGAAGAAAAAGGCGGAGGAGGAGGAAGGAGGAGGAAAAGGTGGAGGAGGAGGGAAGAGGAAGGAAAAGGAAGAAGAGGAAAGACGAGGACGGAATAAGAGGAAATAGGAGAAAGGAGGAGGAGAAAGACAAAGAGGAAAAGAATAAAGAGGAGGAGAAGGAGGAAGAAGAGAAGAAAGAAGAGATGAAGGAGGAAGAAGAGAAGGAGGAGGAGACGAAGGAAGAGAAGAAGGAGAAGGAGGAAGAGGATGATGAGAAGAACGACGTCCACAGCCTCCTCCTTCTCCTCCTCCTCCTCCTCCTTCTCTTCTTGGGCGAAAGCGTTCTCGAGGTGAGGTTAGCATTCCAAACTCGATGAGTCTCAACTGCACTAAGCGCTTTGATACTACACCAGGAGGAAATATATATATATATATATATATATATATATATATATATATATATATATATATATATATATATATATATATATATATACATATATATTCAGAAGAAAGTACATACTGGACTCGTCGTTTGAAGTTTATTCCTACGTTTCGAACCCTGTCCGGGGTTCGTCTTCACGGGTAATCTAGTGGTAGCAAAAGGAAATCCGTATAAAAGGGGGTCTCCCTTTTGGTTAATGCATACACACACACACACACACACACACACACACACACACACACACACACACACACAGACACGCACACACACACACACACACACACACACACACACACACACACACACACACACACACACACACACACACACACACACACACACACACACACACACACACACACACACACACACGTTTTCTTTTCAACTTCAGCAGATTTTGCTCCTCCTAGTGACGTCACTCAGCCTTTTTCTCTTGCAAAGACAGTTTTTAATGCCAGTTCAACTTTCATTTCCAAATGACATAGCATCTTGTCCGCGCGCCCCAGCCAACCAATCAACAATCACAAGTCAGGGCAAATCATGAACGCAGCAGTGACGTCATGTGGAGTAACAAGGTTGTTATGCCTTACTGCACTGCTTCTGGCCCGAGTGGTGTGGCGGGGGGGGGGGATGACTCTTTATTCATGACGTGTTGATGTGGGAAGGAGCAAGGAATGGGTGGGTGTGGGGTGAGTTTATGTTTTGATTTGGTCACCCCCCCCCCTTTATATGGGGGAAAAGGCATTTTGGTACATGTACATACGCATGACATGATGTTTACAGTTTGTGGACATTTTGCAGAAAAGTGGCAAAGTAGATACGTGAATATATAAAATAATAGCTAGATTAATAGATAAAATAAATGAACAAATAAATCAACATATTAAAAAATCAATCAATCAATCAATCAAATTATTTGTTAATTACTCTCTGATATCATAAGCTGGCGACATCCATTTTGTAGGGATTGACAATCGCCATATACATCTGCGGACAAACAATCCTGAAACGCTGTTTTCACTGTAACTGTACAAATGCCTCTCCGATGCCCAACAGTTCCCAAAACACATAGGGCAAAGGTGACTGTTTTAGCACAGCTCCTCACTTTCTTTTTCTTTTTCTTCTTCTTCGCGTTCTTCTTCTTCTTCTTTACGTTCTTCTTCTTCACCTTCTTTTTCTTCTCCTCCTCCTCCTCCTTCTTCTTCTTCTTCTTCTTCATCACCTTCTTCTTCTTTTTCTTCTTCTTCACCCTCTTCTTCTTCTTCACCTTCTTCTTCTTCTTTCTTCTTCTTCTTCTTCTTCATCATCTTCTTTTTCACCTTCTTCACCTTGTTATTCTTCATCTTCTTCTTCTTCTCTTACGATCAAAATAGTTGCTTGCAAACAAACTTCTATAGATACAACAAGAGCATCGAAAGATATACAGTGCTATACATTCAAAGAACACATCTATCTATATACCAAAAGGCCTTTTCTTCCTCCTTTATAAGGGAGGCTGCCAACAAAGGATATATTCCTTATATTATGCCTTTACCATCTCCTTTTAACATAAGATGACGCGTTATGATCTCGTCAATTCCGTTGAATCGAGTAAAAACTGTCTTATCAGTTCATCTTTTTCTGACCATCTTAGGGTTCCTGTTAGAGTGAGTGTGTCAAGGTGACCACAACAAGTGTTGTCACTGCTTCAAGTATCCTTGAATACATTATCAAGGTGACCACAACAAGTGTTGTCACTGCTTCAAGTATCCTTGAATGCATTATCAAGGTGACCACAACAAGTATTGTCACTGGTCCAAGTATCCTATAATGCATTATCAAGGTGACCACAACAAGTGTTGCCACTGCTTCAAGTATCCTTGAATGCATTATCAACTTATGAACTTTTGCCTACCAGCGCTTCTATCCGTATGGGCAAGCCGCCGTGGTCTATCAAGACAGGTTTCGAGGTAAGAATAAAGTCAAATTTGAGGTCTGAAGATTTTGTATGTTGGACGCGCGACGTTGGACACAAGAAGCGAGAGACACTCCGTGAGATGCTGCGAAAATTGTTTTCAACTTTCGTTTTCCTCCTGTTTTTTTTTTTTTAACGACTCGTTGTTCTCGTCTTGATAAGAGTGTCTCTGGTGTGAACGAGTTCCTCGTGGTGTCAGATCTGAGTTGATTAAGCCATTTGATGCCCGGTGATCTCAATGCTGAGGACAGTCTTCGAGTCTTGTTTGGAGGAGCCATTTTGACATTATCGACCAGCGGTTCTAAACCTTTTTTTTTGGGGTGGGGGCCATGCTGCCCCACTTAATCACCTTTAAAATCCTGACGTCTCCCACCCATGTGGTGATATACAATTCTTATAATTTGAAGAAAAAAAAAATCCCCTTTCAGCTGAAAAAGCATAAAACCTACTTCAAAGGAACAAGGCATCATTAAAAAAAAAAAAAAAAAAAAGAAGATAAAAAGACCCAGACTTCCTCAGTTGCCCTTAATTGTCCCCTCCCTCTTAAAAATCATATTGCCCACCTGTGGGGCGTACGCCCCCCCCCCGTTGAGAAGCACTGGTATCGACCCAAACCTCGCGTAGCCCGTTTTGAACTCATGAACAGGTGGTCGTGAGTTCGATTATCGGGATCCGCTGCGTGCTATGTTGCATTGGTTCCCGACAACCCTGTCCAAGCAGGGAGGCGACCCAGGGTCGGCCCAAAATAAACCTAGATGCTTGTGACAACTGATAGGGGGTTTGCTCTAACAGAGGTTTCTCACTTCCCACTGGCAGTGAGAGTCGGGTGGTGAGTTTTGTTGAGACCCAAGGCTTAGATTTGACTATACGAGTAGACCTACTCCAAACTACAGTCTGTAATATGTAAATGGATGCACCAAACGTCAACAACAATTATGGAGAGCTCAATCTTTCCCCAGGCTCTGAAGGAAAAAAAATCTTAATGAGGAAGTTATATATAAAAAAAAAAAAAAAAAAAAAAAAAAAAAAAAAAAAAAAAAAAAAAAAAAAAAAAAAAAAAAAAAAAAAAAAAAATCGGGAAAAGATGCTACCCAAATGATCTTTCTCTCTCTCTCTCTCTCTCTCTCTCTCGCTCTCAATCTATCTTTTTCACGCACACATATACACAAAGGAAAAAAAATAGTGTTTTTTACAACCCGTGTATCAAGGAGTGTCAGCATCGTACTACAAAGAATTTTCCGCTCTCAGTTACAAAAATATATGACCTCGAGGAAAGCTGCTTCTCTCTCTCTTTCTCTCTCTCGCCTCTCTTTTTCTGCCACATCCACACACACGTACAAACACACACACACACACGCACACACGCACACACACACACACGCACGTACACACACACACACACACACACACACACACACACACACACACACGCACACACACACACACACACACACACACACACACACACACACACGAGTGAATGTGTGTGTTTGTACGTTTGTGTGTACGTGTGTGTGTGTGTGTGTGTGTGTGTGTGTGTGTGTGTGTGTGTGTGTGTGTGTGTATGTGTGTGTGCGTGTATGTGTGTGTGTGTCTGTGCGTGTATGTGTGTGTAATGAATAATTTCACAGAAATTATAGATAAGATTATAGTTCGTCTTACGACCCCTTTGAGTCAACAAACATTTTTTGAGTAAAATGTGGAGCGAAATCCATGGGACTTGACAAGCCTATCAATTCTCATGACGTCATCAAATGACTATTCACAAAGTCATAAAAATGATAATAGAGGAGACTGCAAGAGACCATATGGCTTACACTGGGCAGTCCCGTGTCCTTTACCACCTGTCATCTCTATCCATAAAGTTAACTAATCTTTTAAAACAACCAATTGATTCAGGGCGAACATAAGCATAAGTAAACCTATTTATGAAATCACAAACATACGCACACGCATACACACACACACACACACACACACACACACACACACACACACACACACACACACAAACACACGAGCACACACACACACACACACACACACACACGCACACACACACACACACACACACACACTCACACACACACACATAGAGGAATGCATGTGTACAAATGTACGTGTATACAGTAACCACATGAAAGTAAATATAAAGACAATCTAATTCCCCAAGAGGAGTTCTTCTCGTTTAACCATGTTTTCCTATTTCCCAGCGTGTGAAGTCTTTGATGTCCTTTCTTCACAAAATCCTCATATTCTTCAGACGACCCAAAAACAACCACTTTGATATCTTGTGTCTCTGAAAGATATGCCAAGGTGACATTGGCTTTGATTAGCCGAAATTTGAAAGCTTTTGTTGTTCGAGATTTTTCATTTTGTTTATATATATATTTTTTGTTTATTCATATTTCTTGTTATCTGTTAAGGGGCCCACGACTTTTGTTTCACAAGGAATCTCGTCGTCGTCGTCGTCGTCGTCGTCTTCACGGGGACTTGGGTAAGGTGAGGATCGAGGGCAAGGACCGATTACGTTTCCCACGTTGTTACCTTTCTCTCCCCCCCCCCCCACCTTCCTCGCCTTAATGGGCCATTTCGCTCCTCGTCACCGATTCCTATTATCCTGACAACAATTCCCCA
The DNA here is from genome assembly GCF_046742065.1 of Oratosquilla oratoria. Taxonomy (NCBI): domain Eukaryota; kingdom Metazoa; phylum Arthropoda; class Malacostraca; order Stomatopoda; family Squillidae; genus Oratosquilla; species Oratosquilla oratoria. Next base: position 261,887 of record NW_027467752.1, read on the forward strand.
AAGGTTTATTTACTTGTTGGTATGTCCATAATTGTCGCCCTTGGATTGTGCTTCGTCTTGCCAGGGTTAAGGCCGCGTATTGATGGCCAGGGTGTTGGGTTTAAGGTCTGTTGGCCGCATTTAGAGTCATTAAGGTGGCTATCACGCCCTTAACTACCCCGCAAATCATCTCAAACACCTTCTCCAGGTACACAAGAAGTCTTGAGGTCATTGGTGTTCTCAGACCGTAGTCTCACATCTTGGGAGAATAGGGATGGAGTTAGAAGACAGTGTCTCCTTCTTAGCCTAACACGACATCTGCCGTGGGCTTCCTCCACAGCTGAATAAAATCGCTCGGCGCTAAAAAGAATTAAGGACGTAGGTAGGAGGGTTCACCTAAAGCCAAATTGAACGGTTTCTTTAAACTGAATTCAATCGCTTGGCTTTAGTCAGAGGAAAAAACAAAAATGAAAGCAGATTATCAACCTGTCTTTCGTCACGTATGCGACTATTAGGATACGCATCACTGTTCTTTAGCTCTCTGTGGAAAACCATTTCAACACTAAATTGTATCGCTAAGCATCCACTAAAGACCACTAGATTTTGGTCTGTGGCCCCACTTGGGACAATCAGTG
>NW_027467752.1:280000-282500 GCF_046742065.1 Oratosquilla oratoria
GCGTCACTTCGAAAGTCCATCGAAGACTCTCTGAAGGTTCCAGTATCCGTATCAGTTTACATAAGAACAGAAGAATGAAGGAGACTGCAAGAGACCATGAGGCCTACACTAGGCAGTTCCATGTCCGTGACCACCTGTCATCCCATTCCATAAAGCTGTGTAACCGTTTCTTAAAACAAATGATAGTTCCGGATCTGGGGGTTAGGTGTCGCCTACAGTATTCCAGAGGAGAAGTAGCTTTCCCACCCTCCTTTTTTTTTGTCCCTCCCTTTCATTCAAAACCCTCCTCCCCCATTCCAACCATATTTTTATTAATATTAGCCGGAATAAAACCTGTGAGGTCATCATGGAGAGGGAGAGGTCGCTGAGATATATCTTAACTTTAACATTCTTTCATGAATACAGTGATTCTAACGTAAAAAGTTCAATATGATACAAAATATACAGTATTAACACTCTCTCTCTCTCTCTCTCTCTCTCTCTCTCACACACACACACAACACACACACACACACACACACACACACACACACACACACACACACACACACACACACACATATATATATATATATATATATATATATGTATACCTACATTAATATGTAAGTACGTACATATTTGTATGTATGTATGTACCGTATGTATATGTATATACACTGTCGAGACAACTCCGGCTCGCTCCAGCAAGACAAGCAGGTGGTGCAGGACGGGAGTGGTTGTCCTGGCATGTCAACCCTTGCCTGTCGTGCCATCGGTTACTCCCAGCGACCACCGCAGCCCCTCATCTGGGATGAAGTGACCGGGGGGTAGACGGGGGGGGGGGGGCGGGGCGGGGGGCAAAGGGAGGGGGAGGGAGGAAGGGGGAAGGGGGGAAGGGGGAAGAGGGGGCGGAGGATATCGTGCCGCCCTCCCGAGTGAAGTCGCCGGGGGAGGAGGAGAAGGAGAAGGAGGAGAAGGGAGAAGAGGAATAGGAAGAATAGTAAGTAGGAGAAGAAGATGAAAAAGAAAAAGAAAAAATAAGAAGAAGAGTAAGTAGGAGAAGAATAAGAAGAATAAGAATAAGAATAAGAATAATAAGAAAAAGAAAACATACAGTATGTATATATACATATATATATATATATATATATATATATATATATATATATATATATATATATACATGTATACCAAGTATATGTATATATATAGATATATACATATACATATATATATATATATATATATATATATATATATAGAGAGAGAGAGAGAGAGAGAGAGAAAGATGAGAGAGATATTGAGACTATACATTTTTTTTCTTGTAACCTCAAGTCGGGTGATCGGGTTAAACTATGGTCAAGCCACACGACCCCCCACCCCCACGTGTTCTTACAAAACCACGTGACGACCCACTCGCACGTTATCCAGTCTTGTGGCTTCCGGTCCCCCCCTCCCCCCTCCCCCCTCTCCGCGCGTACCCATCACGCCATTTCTGTCACGTCACGGGAATGTGTTGGCCGAATTCGTTTTCGATGACGTGAAGTGGTTCTCGCAAGTCAAGTGGTTGGGCCTACAATATCACGTGACTGTTGTGGACACCCCCCCATACATACATACATACATATATATATATATATATATATATATATATATATATATATATATATATATATATATATATATATATATATATATATATATATATATATATATATATATATATATATATTTGTGTCAATTGACATTTGGTCCTTGTCTTGTAAAGACGCAAGCCGCTCAGGCAAGGGTTCGAATCCCAGCAGAAGAGTTTAATATATATATATATGTATATATATATATGTGTATATATATGTATATATATATATTATATATATATACATACATATGTATATATATATATATATATATATATATATATATATATATATAAATATATGTATATATATACATATCTTACGGGTCTTCTACTCTTTCTGAAATAAGAATAATGTTATCTGCAAATCTTAGGTGGTTGAAATACTCGCCATTAATCTTCAAATCTTTCTTTTCCCAACTCAACCTTTTGAAAATCTCTTCCAATCAAACTGTAAATAATCTGGCTGAAACTGAATTTTCTTTATCTTTTCTGTATCTTTATGTAGTCGAATCACAGCGATATCCTTAGTGATCTGAACAAGAAAATTCTCAAAGAAGAGTAAAACCAAAGTAATGGTCAACACGAAAGCTCAAGGTAAAGCGATTATAATCGATGGTGTGAGTTTGAGGAAGTTGAAGGATATAATTATTTAGGTCAGACGGTGAAAGTGGCTAAAGATCTTCATAATTAAATAAAAAGACTTATTAAAATTGATTGAAAAATATTTGATAAGTGTAATGAGATACAGATAGGCTCTCTACATTCATGTTTGAAACGTAATGTTTAAAATCAGTGCGTTCTGCCAGCAATATTCTACGGATGTGAGACTTGGAACTGACGAAGGCTATGGAGACAAAAGTAAGGAGTGTAATCCACTCT
>NW_027467752.1:287500-290000 GCF_046742065.1 Oratosquilla oratoria
AGGTAGTTATACATTTATTTTTAGCTGAGCTTACATCAGACAAGGCTTTTGATGACAGATAAGCCATCACAAACGACATTTGTTTGAAAAAGAAATCAAAGAAAAATCAATTTGGTCAGGGTTGGCATCCGATATTGAGCGAATCTTTCGCAATGGTTCGATATTTTTCATCTCAGATCGAATCAAAAGATGAACGAAGACTTGATCGATAATACAGTGATGACAAGAGAATCAGAGATTTAGATACAATATAGCTAAGCACTGATGTAAAACTGGGAGTATTGAGCTTACACACACACACACACACACACACACACACACACACACACATACATATATATATATATATATATATATATACAGTACATATATATATATATATATACATATATATATATATATATGTATATATATTGTTTTGTCTTAACCAGAATAAAAAAATGCATACACTGTTTCAGTGGGTCTGAGAAAAGTCAGCCTCACCAGATGGCAACAGCTCCGCCCAATCAGTTGTTGCCATAAAGCGAGTCTTGCATCTCTCGGACCGTCTGCAGGGACCAATCAGATTACGAGCTGCTTTACCTCGACGCCAACTCCCTCCTGACTAAACTCGCCGGGCCTTAAGTGAAAGAAAGAAACCATATAGGATATACCACAGGTTCGAAGAAGAATTCCGCAATCAAACGATTCCGACAAAAACAGTTATCAGGACATATTTACTTTGGCAACAGAAGACAAAAGGAAGATGGCGACTCCGAGGGTGGAGAGTCTGCCAATACGATTTGGATGACAAGACGTCTAATTATCTCAAATTAACTTCTGTTAAATTGCAGACCTTTTCTTATGTTAATCAAATGTTAATGAGGAGGAACGGGTGGTAATTATGGACTCTACATGTATTTTCTGAAATATATGAGCTACAGGCGTTAGGTAAAGGGTCCTCTACTCTGTACTTTGTCCATACGGTCAATGATGCATGGAACCCTGAGGACAAACACACAAATGCTACAATGAAACAACAAGGGGCACGTGTACATATAAACACGCACACACGCACGCAAACACACGCACGCACACACACTCACATTAGAGAGGAGACGGGACCGTACGAGCATTGCTCTAGGTAAACACACACATACATACATATACACATATATATGTACATAAGAATATATATATATATATATATATATATATATATATATATATATATGCATATGTAATCACACCAGTATATCATCCATAGGTATTCATAAGAGAATTTAGGTAGAATGTGGTTCGACCATTTCCACTGTTTTATGTCCTGCCTATCAGAAACGTAAAAAGAAAAAAATGATGCGAATATTTGTGAGGTTCTTGTGAACGAGGTAGTTGAACGGGAGAGAGAGAGAGAGAGAGAGAGAGAGAGAGAGAGAGAGAGAGAGAGAGAGAGAGAGAGAGAGAGAGAGAGAGAGAGAGAGAGAGAGAGAGAGAGAGAGAGAGAGAGAGAGAGAGAGAGAGAGAGAGAGAGAGAGAGAGAGAGAGAGAGAGAAGGAGAGAGAGAGAGAGAGAGAGAGAGCGAGAGAGAGAGAAATAAATTAGGCGAACAAAAAACAAACAAATAAAATAAAATAAAATAAAACGAAAAAAGAGAAGACTATCAAAACTTGATGATATCAGGTTCAGAGGGTAGCTGTGTCAAGGAGAAGAAGAAGAAGAAGAAGAAGAAGAAGAAGAAGAAGAGCGGAGGGATGGAGGGAGGGAGGGAGGAAAGGAGGAAAGGAGGGAGGGAGGGAGGGAGGGAGGGAGGAAGGGAGGGAGGGAGGGAGGGAAGGAGGGAGGGAGGGAGGAAAGGAGGGAGGGAGGGAGGAAGGGAGGAATGGAGGAAGGGAGGAATGGAGGGGGAAGGGAGGTAGGAAACGAGGGAGGGAGGGAGGGAGGGAGGGAGGAAGGGAGGGAGGGAGGAAAGGAGGAATGGAGGGAGGAATGGAGGGAGGAATGGAGGGAGGTAGGGAGGAAGAAAACAAAACATTAATTCGCTGAAGAAAATCTAAAAATCAAAATAGTGATTTATTTACATCTATTTATTCATTTTTTATTTTTATTTATTTGTTTGTTTTGGCGTTGGGGGCAGAAATAGTCAAGACAGATTGTGTAGTGGACAACCATGTGTACGTGTTCATATCTTCAGTGAAAAGGCACATGTACGGTTATACACATATCCCTGCACGGGCGGGCATGCATGTGTACATACGCACACAAACGCGCTTGTGTTTATGGATATGAGGTATATGTGAACATTCCTTCTCAGGTGCAGGATGCCGCCGAGAGAGGAGGAGGAAGAGGAGGAGGAGGAGGAGGAAGAGGAGGAGGAAGCTGACCCAGATTTTCTGAAAGGAGGAGGAGGGCGAAGTCTGCAGATCTACACGAAAAGGAAGGAAGGAAGGAAGGAAGGAAAGAAGGAAGGAAAGAAGGAAGGATGCAAGGAAGGAAGGAAGGAAGGATAGGGAGGAAGGAAGGA
>NW_027467752.1:300000-302500 GCF_046742065.1 Oratosquilla oratoria
TACTCTCTAAAGCTTCCAACCTCCTACGCAAGGCCCAACCCGGAAATGAGTCATCACCGGAAACACTAATATTACCATGGAAAAAGAAAGTGGTGCTAACAAGAAAAAGAGAATCTTTACGGAATTCTGACAAAAGAATCTTTACGAAATACTAATGAGAAAATATTTACGAAATATTGCCAAGAGAATCTTTACCAAATGTTAACAAGAGAATCTTTATGAAATATTACCAAGAGAATCTTTACGAAATATTGCTAAGAGAATCTTTACGAAATATTGGCAAGAGGATCTGTATACATAAAAAAATAAAGTTTTTCAGTTTTGAAAATTTCCTGGCGTTTTTATGACCACCTTACGAAATTTTATTGCCTTTATGATTGACCTAACGAGAAAGAGAAACAGAGAGAGAGACGAGGGGAGAATTTGACGACAAAGTCAGTAGACTTTGACGACTCCTTTTGGAGACTGAAGACTCCTTCGGGAGATTTTGAAGACTCTTTCGTAAATCCCGTGGAATTTCCATTTATTCAAAGCTTAACGTGTGACGTCATGTCGCGTTGCTTTCTGAGCTCCTAAAAAACTTCACGAAAATAAGGAGATAGATAAATAAATACACAAATAAATAAACAGTATTCAAACGTTTATACAAGTTTAATCATAGGTTACATGAAGATAATCAAACGTCTATAAATGTTTATTGTGACATGACATAAACGATTCAAAAATCTTTTATTGCCTTTATGATTGACCTAACGAAAAAGAGAAGGAGAGAGAGAGAGAGAAAGAGAGAGATAGAGAGAGAGAGAGAGAGAGAGAGAGAGAGAGAGAGAGAAAGAGAGAGAGAGAGAGAGAATTTGACGACAACGTCGGGAGACTTTGATGACTCCTTTTGGAGACTGAAGGCTCCTTTGGGAGATTTTGAAGACTCCTTCGTAATACTTCAAAGTTGAATAACCGTGGAATTTCCGCGGGTCCTATGTGACCGATTAGAATTTTTTATTGCCTTTATGATTGACCTAACGAGAAAGAGAGAAAGAGAGAGAGAGAGAGAGAGAGAGAGAGAGAGAGAGAGAGAGAGAGAGAGAGAGAGAGAGAGAGAGAGAGAGAGAGAGAGAGAGAGAGAGAGAGAAAGAGAGAGACACGACGGGAGAATTTGACGTCGGGAGACTTTGACGACTACTTCTGGAGACTGGAGACTCCTTCGGGAGATTTTGAAGACTCCTTTGTAATATGTTACGAAATAGCAAAAATTATATGTACTCTAATGAAGAGCGAGCGAAACGAGCTACGCCGTAGGCCAAGCACACCTGGCGAAGCCAGGTCCGGGTGCTTGTATATATATATATATATATATATATATATATATATATATATATATATATATATATATATATATCCATCTTTTCAACCACTTTGGTTTTCACTTTAATTCCATGCCATCACGGTCGAGACTGACGAGGGGATCGATGGAAGCATATACGGAAACTGATACGTGGTCAAGCTAAGGACTCGAACCTAGCTCGGACGTAACAAATGAACAGTGACCTAGTGTGTGTGTGTGTATGCGTGCGTGTATGTATGTATATATGGGGGCATCCAGTCAGTCCGTCCGTCCATAACAGATCCAAAAGATGGAGGGGGGAGGAGGAGGGGGAGGAGGAGGCGGAGGAGGAGGAAGGGGGCGAGTGTCGTCATCCATTCAAGGAAGAACGATAGTGAGTGTGAGGAAATCAGATCCAAGAAAGCTTAGAGAGAGGAAAGACCAATGGTGGTGTAATGAGGGTTGCAAACCAATCATCTTTATGTAAACATTCATATTTTTACGGTGTAGGATAGTCTTGAAAAAAAAAATGGTTCTCTGGTCTTTACCATTCTGTGGTTGTAACTACTTCATACGGAGCGTGTTTACCTCTGTCTTGTCCATTTCATTTTGTATTTTTAAGTCCAGTCGCCCCGGTCTCGCTACCCAGGCTCTCAGGTCCTCTTCGCCTGAGATTTGTTTTTTATCATCACATCATGGTTCCCCTCTCCGGCAGGTCTTCGTTTTCTTTTAAGTTCTTCAGACTTCCCTCGCATCTCAGTCTCTGTAGAATTGGTCTCCATTCTCGAGTTTTGGCTACGTGGACAGAGGAGATGAGGGTAACGGACCGGTGAGACTGAAGGAACGCAAGAGCACAAGGCGGGGAAAGATGGCGAGAGCGCTCAGGATTCTAAAAGAGAAAAGAGGACCACTGGAGTAAATGATATTATATATATATATATATATATATATATATATATATGCAAAGTAGACCACTTGGAAAAAGGAAACTAACGAAGCAGAGCGCTTTCGTATATTACATATTCAGTGCAACAAGTGGATGTAATATACGAAAGCGCTCTGCTTCGTTAGTTTCCTTTTTCCAAGTGGTCTACTTTGCATAAGTGAACACACGTACCCGTGTTCTTATTAGCATATATATATATATATATATATATATATATATATATACGCCTTCAG
>NW_027467752.1:317500-322500 GCF_046742065.1 Oratosquilla oratoria
ATATATGTATATTATATATTATATATATATTAGATATATACATATATATATAAATATACATAAATGTATATATATATATATATATATATATATATATATATATATATATATATATCCTTTCCTCCCTCTCTCACTCACTCTCTCTATTATCTTTGGAATCGGTTTCATCATGAACCAAAAGATCTCTTCTCACCATTTTGCCTTTCCATTCCCATCCATTACAATCAATTGTAATGCATGAGAAACCTTTATTTATCTATTAATTTTATTTATTTTTATTTTGTCTATTTTTATCCTTAAAGGCTGTTTACCCTTTGCTCTTGCACCGTTTACGTACGCTGGTGGCGTCATCGGAAGCGTGCCGGTCTCGCATTGGCTTGGTTGTGTGTTCGAGTCCTCGCACTCAGCTCCTATTCCCAGCATTGACTGTTAGTTACCTGCCGCAACCGTTCAAGCGCATTATAGGGCAAAGGTGACGGCTTCGGCCGCAGCTACTCAGCGCCTCGTGGCGTAGTAGTCTTCTCGCCTTGGACCATCCACCTCTGGTTTAGTTTCCTCCGGGTAACTAAGCGATACGAGTTTAGGCTGGGCGAGTGCGAACGGCTGCCCCGGAACCTCGGAAAAACAGAAAGTGCACGTAAGAAACCGGACACTAAGCTGTTTAGAACATGAATTATATCAGTAATTTAGAAGTGCGTTTGCATGTTAACAAGCTGGCGAGGTGTTTACTAGTAATTCCACTCCGCTCTTTTCCTCGGGCGGTGTTGAGTTGGTGCGGTTGCAGTACCCACAGTGATGGTGTTGGTGTTGTGGTGTTGGTGGGATATCCTCAAGTCTATGGCGCGGTTGTAGCCACCAAAAACGGTGGTGTTACTTTTAGTGTAGTCAACACCGCGACCGCGGAAGCTCCTCACCACCACCTTAGTCACCACCACCACCACCACCGTAAACACCAACTACCACCACCACCACATCCAGAGCCTCTCCTCGCCTCGTCTTGTTGTAATGGGGGTGGGTGGCGGCCACAGTGCCCAGGTGGCTTCCAGCTTTTGTTGTGGTTCTGGAGTAAATGGAATGATAATGTGCCACGCTGCTTGTCTTGGCAATGCATGCTGCACGTCGTTGCAAAAGCCCCTCCCTCCTCCTCCTCCTCCTCCTCCTCCTCCTCCTCCTTCTGGGCAAGAAGGCTTAATGGCAGGGTCCAATTACCCTTTGCAAGCGTCGACCACCACCACCACAACCGCGCTTTATTCCCTTCGCACCGGTGGCGTCATCGGAAGAGGCGGAATGGGCTGGGGGTGGGGGTGGGGTGGGGGTTTCTCTTGCCTGAGCAAAACTGCCTGACAGTAGACTGAACCAAGGTAGTGGTGTTGGAGGTCAAGAGGATAAAGTCATTTTCTTATAGGGGCCATGAGCTCCTGAACTAGTTGACATACCTTTTACATGCATATATATATATTTATACATATATATATATGTATATATATATATATATATATATATATATATATAATATATATATTGAAGTTCTTAACAAAAAGATAAACAATGCAGAAACAGCAATATTATTTAATCTCGTCTGTCAACAAGAAAATATTCTTCCTGGATACACTAATATATATATATATATATATATATATATATATATATATGTGTGTGTGTATGTATATATAAGCATTCTAGAATTTACCACACATGTTGACTCCACTTTTTTTTTCTCGGGCGGGAGTGAGGGGAGGTTGATAGTGTTTACCGAGGGAAAAAAGATCAATTTACTCTGCCGACCGCATAAAATGAACATTAGTGAACAAAAAAACGATAAATGCAGTAGGTTAAACAAGTGAAAAATATATCACACGAAAAACAAATGAATAACGGCCACCTGGGGCTTCCAACATCTTGACTCATTTATCTGTTGTATTTTATACGTTTTTATATAAAAAAACAAACAAACTGGATCTCTTTGTCAGACGTGATCACCTAAGCGTACAAAGAAAAAAATCATTCGTTGATCACGTGACAAATTAAGTTATTTCTGTCTATCTCAGCGTGAAACCGCTGGATCGCAGGTTCGAGTCCTCATCTCCATGTTCAATTTCCTCTAACTGTAAACACGGACGGTTCTCTCTCCGTCAGTCACAACGCCTCTGGGGTCAAAAACCTTTAAACATATTTTCTATGGCCTTAGTTGACGCAAATGTAAATTATCTTCCCATAGACCTGGTATATTCACTTCCGGTTAAAGCTGATATCGCCTTATGTGAAGGCGCTGTGTCTTCCTGCATTGCCTCTGTCCCGAGCTGTGTGGCGGAAGGGAGGGGTGGTTCCTCATCCACAAGGTTAGGTTGGTAGGAGCGATAATTGGGGTTTTGGCTGGATGTAAGTTTTGACTGTCAATCACCCCTTATAAAAGGAAAACGGTCTTTTGATATGCATGTATGCACGTATGTATGTATGTATGTATGTGTGTATATATGTATGTATGTATGTATGTATATATATGTGTGTATGTATGTATGTACGTATGTATGTACGTACGTATGTATGCACGTATATATGTAAACATAGTCTTCCTTATACTGCTCAGACAACTTCGCTTACAAAATAGATCCTTTTGTTTTGACAGAATTAGCATATACAGAAACACACAAAATCCTCAACAATGAAAGCTACGCTTTATACTTCTGGCATACCACGGGACAGATCCAAATGTCCGCAATGTTTTTTTTTTTTTCTTTCTCTGGAGGCCATAAAAGCGTTGGAGTCCGCGGAATTGTCCCGTCATCCCGCAGACGGCGTCGATAGCAGCGTGGATGTCGTTTTCTGTGCGGCTGTAATGATGCTATCACATGGCCCAGTCTCTGTAACTGGTGGAGGATTTTTTTTTCTTCTTGGGGGGGGGGCAGGAGGGGGGTTTATGGGGAATGGTGGGGTTCTCGGCTGTTGGTGTTTCTGGACAAATTTCGTAGGAATGTCGTTGTGGATGGTTTGGGGTATAATCATTCCGATTTTCTCGTTTTAGTTTGGTTTGTTTGTTTACTTAGTTATGTTCATTTATGTGTTACTGTTTACTCGTAATTATTCAATTCTTTACCTGTCTATCAATTCTGCCTATTATTCACTTATTTATTTACATATCGATTAATTAATCTTTTTTAATCGTAAACAGTCTCGAAATTCAGAAGAAAACGGGATCTTGATCGATCAAGATTAGGAAGAAAATGAGAATTCGACTAATCAAAACCTCATCATTTGGCCTAAACGACGTTCCCCCTCAGTCGAATAAAAACATACGGCGTTAACCAGAATAAAATCATCGAAGGGCTCAAATTGAAACACCCCAAGGCAGCTCGCACATCGACGCAACCAGTTGCTTGAAACCGATCGCAACGGGTGCATACACTTTGTGTACGGTAAGGATATGAATATATGATTTCCATTTACTTGTTATTTCAGAAATGGATGTACTTGCTTGCTAGTGGGCAAATGTACAGGGAAGATTGCTTTCACGGAGGGTAGCCATCCATTGCGACCGGTTTCATGCAACTGGTTGCATCGGTGTGCGAGATGCCAAAGTTTTACCGAAAGACGGGTGGAACCAACAATACTAACTGTACAGCCACTTCACAGCGAGGACTTCCCGCAGAAGCGATCACACGTTACACAGTTTATGTCTTTTAAGAACCAATTGGACGGTCGCCTTATGGCCATACTATAGGAACCCCTTATCTCCTCTCTTCTTCAACTGCCTTTGCTCGAGACCAATTGGTCTCCCGCTGCTATGCTCTACCATAGTGTTCTATTGTCCGCCGCACTCTTCTTTGTGTTGGAGAGATATCTAATTAAGAGCTGGACCGGACCACGTAATAGTTTCGATTGTGTAGCAATTGTCTAAGAAATATATCACTTTGAAATTCTACTATCCTTCCGTCCTCTGCCTTTATTCAATCTCTATTTTACCATCTCCAGAACTCCGCCTCTATGCTCATGATTGCTAGGAAAAAAAATGTAGTAGTTGTTGCAGAGTATTAGATGTATCTTTTTTTTCTAAATGGAAACGCATTTAACTCTACGGAAAAGAAGGTCAAATGACCAACAGCGAAATGTATACCAGTGTAATAAAACCGTTAAAACGCTTCATGATTTAAGCTCTATACTGCGCTCTTCGGGGGCCCAGGGGTAGGGTAGAAGGCAGGATGCTAGACGCATGGTAGTGGTACTATTTATCGAGGAGGGAGCGGTCTGGTCTCATAGTACTTCCTCAGATGCGGACACCTCACTCGTCGAGTCGCACATGCTACACTCTCAAAGCGAGTAAACTAGTGTCTCTATCTAACTAGTGTGACTGTTAGCGTGCCTCGGGTCCTGACGGTGTCCGCTTTTGCGAGAAAATGTACCATTATGTATAGTAATCGCATAGTTACTAGGTTGTGTTACCAGTTACTGGGTTGTGTAACTCAGATGCCGCGCTGATACCTTCACAGAAAACTTGCCAGTTCTTAACTCACATGGAGTTGTGCACTCAGCTTAAGCGGTTGTTTTACTAGCGGGGTAGCTGTACTGTGTAGTTCCTTCAGCTATTGGCCGGATATTGTATCAGATATTTTACTCTTCCCTGGGCCGTTTGTGATTGGTCAATGAACAAGTGGTGTTGTCTTTTATAATGAGTGCACATCACTGGAAAAAATTTGTAGGTACACACACACACACACACACACACACACACACACACACACACACACACACACACACACACACACACACACACACACACACACACACACACACACACACACACACTCTCTCTCTCTCTCTCTCTCTCACACACACACACACACACACACACACACACACACACACACACACACACACACACACACACACACACACACACACACATATATATATATATATATGTATATATACATATATATATACATGTATATATGTATATATATATATATATATATATATATATATATGTATATATATAAGTGTAT
>NW_027467752.1:327500-332500 GCF_046742065.1 Oratosquilla oratoria
AGAGAGGCCCCTCAGTCATGATTCATTCAGCCTGACCTCTCGGATATGGTCATCCTGAGCTCACTGGGCTTTACAGTCCTCCTACTCTATTCATTCCAGGACGTCTTCCATCAACGCCTACAATATATATATATATATATATATATATATATATATATATATATATATATATATATATATATATATATATATATATATATATATATGTGTGTTTGTGTATATATGTATATGTGTATATGTACATGTATACATATATATATATATATATATATATATGTATATATATATATATATACACCATAACCCTTCATTTCACCCAATGGGACTGCATTTACATTTCTTCCTCCTTCCTCGTTCCTTTTCTTGCCTTCACACTTGCCTCCCTCCCTCCCTCCCTGCCTCCTTGCCTCCCTTGTTTATTCGTCCCTTGTTGCCCGCGTCTCCGAATAATCGTTTCTTGCCTATCGATCCCATCGGGCCTTCCCATAAATCTACCGGGAGCCTAACCTGATGACCGACCAATCCTCTCGGACCAACCGATACGCGCGCGCACACACACACACACACACACACACACACACACACACACACACACACACACACAAACACACACACACACACATAAACACACACACACACACACACACATTCACAAAGAGAAAGATAGAGAGATAGATAGACAGATAGATAGATATAAAGAGAGAGAGGACCTGAGCAAAGGCCCCACTTGGTCCAGTGGGCGCCCACGAGGACTGAGAGGTATGTAGTATGCACACCCGAAGGAAGGAAGTAAGGAAGGAAGGAAGGCGATGTTCTTAGAGCGAGCCTCGGGCGGTGAACATTTAACAAAGGAAGGAAGAGAGACAAAAGATGAACATATTGCACAAATGTTCTAAAGGAAAACACACACACACACACACACACACACACACACACACACACACACACACACACACACACACACACATACATATATATATATATATATATATATATATATATATATACATATATTTGTATTTCTGAGAGTGCGGTTTTTTTTACGAACCGATAAAACGTACCTGATACTATTTCCTCGATTGGAGGAGAGTAGTAGATTAAATTTGGAGGGAATAGGGGTGGGGGGAAGGGGTGACTCGACCAACTTCCGCCCGACATCAACTTCTTTGTTATTCTTTGTTTGTTTTTTTATCTGTTTATTCATTCATCCATTTTCTCTTTTTTGTTTGTTTATCAGAGAGCCCAATGTGTTCTCCTGCATGAATCAAACCCTATTCAACTCGTTCAAAATATGTAATAGAAATTACCGTGGGTGTATGTATGTATACACAAATACATTTATACACACATACATGCATATCTATACCATGCATATATATATATATATGTATAATATATATATATATATATATATATATATATATATATATATATATATATGAGTGGAAGGGTGGTGAGTTAAACACAGAGAACAGTTGGAGTTTTATTCACTGACGTTTCGTCCTTACCAGGACATTCTCAAAGTACATACAGTTTCAGAAAATTAACAGCTTATATAACCCATCCTTGCCGAGTTCCCCTCCCTCTATCATCCGTCCTCTACCCTTTTTCATGTGACTCCGACTATGTCACTTCTCCCTCCGTTCTCAATTGTCCTTTTTACCTCCTTGATAATCAGAGTACTTACCGCTCCTGCTAATTTTATAAACCCTTCCCTATGGTTGATGCAGGGGTGGGAAGTAATGTAGGCTGCCTCCACTATTTTTCTTTTCTTTTTCTCTAGACCTTTGTGGAGCACCTCTATCTTGTTCCAATCTGGAAGATGACCACATTGGTCTAAATGAACTACTAGTGAGTTGGAGGTTCTGTGAGCTCTGACGTCATTTTTGTGCTCATATGTCCGTAGCTCCACTGATCTTCCCGTCTCTCCATAATATCCTAACGGACAACCACCACATGGTATATTGTAAATTGCGCCCTTCTCTACATCCTTTTCTGATTTATTTCTATTCCTGACAACTTCTCCTGATTTTATACCCGTGGAGAAAGCAACGCTCACACCCGCTTTTGTGAGAATATGTCCCAACTCCTCCGCGTACTTCGAGTTGGGGACGGACAAAAACCCCGCCCTGCCTTCTCCGGACCAGTCGTCCTTCTTCCTTTTCATTATTACCGTTGCTTTCTTCCTCAATATTTTCAAAGTATTCACTAAACTCAGATACCCGGAAGGACTACTGTATGTACTTTGAGAATGTCCTGGTAAGGACGAAACGTCAGTGAATAAAACTCCAACTGTTCTCTGTGTTTAACTCACCACCCTTCCACTCATATATATATATATATATATATATATATATATATATATATATAAAAATATATATATATATATTCATATATATCTATATCTATATATATATATATATATAATCATATATACATACATGTATATATGTATAAATATACATATATATGTATATATATATACATAGACATGCATACATACATACATACATACATACATATATACACACATACATATTTTCTTGGCGTATTTTCTCATCAGCCCTCCAGTCCTTCCCCATACTGTATCAGTCCATCTCGTTGCTTCGGTCTTCTCTGCTTATTCGTCCCATCCACCTTTACCATAATTCCCGTTTTCAACACCTCTTCTCTTTATTCCCTGTAATATGGGAATGATTTGGTCGTGCCTAAATAATTTCTAGTCTCTATTGTTTCTCTAATTCATTTCTCTTCTCAAAGCTATTTCTCTTTTACTAATAAGCTTCTTCACAGCTTCCAGGCGTCCAGTCATCAAAATATTCGAGTTTATTATCAAGATTTCATTCGTACGCTCGGCACTGTTGCATGAAGATATCATCAATTATATCACTAAGTTGTGTTTTCGGTGTTTAATGTATGTTTATTGAAACAAGAGCTTTTGTCTGCGACACATTCACAGGTAACTTTATAAAATTACTATTTTTTTTATTGGAATACACTCACACGCGCACGTATACACACACACACACACACACACACACACACACACACACACACACACACACACACACACACACACACACACACACACACACACACACACACACACACACACACACAGCCATAGACACCCAAACACACACGCAGCCACAGACACACACACACACACACACACACACACACACACACACACACACACACACTGATTAATTAGAATCATATTCAGCATCCATAAATTTCCTAACGTTGTTATTTAACTGCACTCGTACATACGTACACGTTTTACGCGTTTACATAAGCGACTGCATCCCGGTGTATCCCGCCACCACCACCAGAGGGAGGGGAGAAACTGTGTATCGGCAGCACCCAGGGTCCTCTCGAGGATGAAGGAGTTCGTAAAGAGAGCGAGCTGCGTCTTGCACCAGTGCCTTGCCTTGATGTCCATAGTGCACATACCTGGGCGTTAGTGGGCGTCCCGAAGTGTAGAAAGCCCCTGGTGGGCGGAAAAAGGGGCGGTCGAGGGGGGGGGGCACGGGCGCGGGCACCAGCATCCAGTCCTAGTTATACACATGCCTGGGCTCTCTCTCTCTCTCTCTCTTTTATTGTTTGTTTGTTTTTCTTTGTCTCTTACGCTTTCTTTGCTTCTCTACCTCCGTCCATCTCCCCCCCCTCTCTCTCTCTCTCTTTCTCTCTCTCTCTCTCTCTCTCTCTCTCTCTCTCTCTCTCTCTCTCTCTCTCTCTCTCTCTCTCTCTCTCTCTCTCTCTCTCTCCTAGACTTTCTACGTTTTTTCTCTCTTCCTCTTTGTTTTGATCTTTCTCTTGATTTGTTTGTCTCTCTATCCCTCCCTCTCTCCACCCCTCTCTCACTCCTTCTCCAACCCCCTCCTCTCTCACTCTCTCTCTTGGTCTGTTTTCTTTGACTTACACTTTGTTTGTCTCTTTTTTTACCTTGATTTGTTTGTCTCTGTATTCTCTTTTCTCTCTCTCCATTCCTCCCTCCCTCTCTTCTCTCCCCCCACCTCTCCCTCTCTCTCTCTCTCTCTCTCTCTCTCTCTCTCTCTCTCTCTCTCTCTCTCTCTCTCTCTCTCTCTCTCTCTCTCCGGCCAGTCCCACCAAGCCCGATTCCGTGGACGGACGTGTTGCGAGGGAGCGTAAGGCCCCTCTACCCCAGTCTCTCCTACGGAAAAGGATTCTTATGGGATCCCTCATCACATCAATGGAACCCCTTGCCTCACCCCTTTTGTGTCCGCTGAATGGACGCCTTTTTGTGTATATAAGCCACAGGTAGACGCGTTGATGTGCATGCGCTTACAGTACAAAGACAGGTGAGCATCCTGGGTAATTTAAACAAACGGTGACAGACTGGTATAGAATATAAACACTGGCGGGATGTAGGTTCCAATCGCTTTCCGCGTGGAATCCAATCCCATTGTACTACCTTTGGATCCTCTATCCTCGGCGTTGCCGAGAGTCTTTTCTGGCTTATCAAGGGACGGGGAAAAATGGGTAAGTTTATAGGACACTTGCTACGCCAGGACCACGACCTCGGGACCTTCTGGCCACCTCCCCTACCCCCCGTCCCCCCCCCGTCCTCGCTCTATCCTTTATCTGCGGCCACGGGTTGAGGAGTTGCGTTCTTTGTTGCCAAACCATTATGGATTTACAACACAATGGCAATGGGAGAGGGTACCAAGGGGGAGGCACAAACAGCTCATACTTGGGCTATAAAACAAACAAATAAAACAGCCAAAACGATAAGTAGGTTAAATCGTCAATGACCTGGCTCGTCAACGGGTCACCTAACTAAAGAAGTATAGGTAATCTACACTTTAGTATTCAAAGAAACAAGAGAAGAGAATGGAACTGGGTCAGTGAAAATAGCGTTTCCGTCTTCTTCCACTTGGATCAGTTTGAACGCTGGTTCTTGGTCAGTGGAAATAGGCAATAACTGGTTAACCCACAAAAATGGTTAACGATTGGGATAGACTTAGTAACCATGT
>NW_027467752.1:337500-350000 GCF_046742065.1 Oratosquilla oratoria
GGACGACACGATTCACATATCTTACTTTATTTATTTGTTCGTTTATTTATTCATTTATTCATTTATCTATTTACTTCCTACCGAGGAGAAGATCTCGGTTCTCAGGGGCTGAGAAAGAATTAAATCACATTTATTATTTTTTTTTTGGGGGGATGGGGGGTGGGGTGGAGATTCTGAGGAAAGTTGTCGAAGGGGCGACCCCTATTGCTTTAAACATTCAAGATAATTTCCATCTTTTCTTCGAACTGACGTTGTGCTTTACTCATTACATCCATCGAACGGATCCAGTCACCTTGAGGATTATCACTCGTATTAGAAAAATTAAAGACAAAATAAATAAACAAATATTAGATAAATAAACAAATAAATAAATAAAGTCTTCCACGGAGTGACGGAATTCGTCGACAATTTTTTGCGAAGGTGACCTCCAAGGGTTTTCGAAGGTCGTCTCATTCGACGACGACGAAGACGACGACGACAACTTTTGATTACGTAAGCCAGGAGTAGTGAGACAGCAAAGCAATATATATATATATATATATATATATATATATATATATATATATATATATATATATATATATATATATATGTGTATATATATACATATATATATATATATATATATATATATATATACTGTATATATCAAGGAGAGACTACGCCATGAGGCGCTGATTAGCTGAAGCCAAAGCCGCCACCTTTGCCCTATGTGCTTGGACTGCTGAAGCAATTCACAGTCACTGTTGGGAATCGGAGAGAAGTGCGGGATTCGAACCCACAACCAAGTAAATGCGAGACCAGCACGCTTCTGATTACGCTAACAGCGTATACAATTAATCAAGTAATTAATCCAGACGTCGGAATCAGGTCTCGCACTCGGAGCCTCAAACTTACGACGCCCGTCTCTTACCACTCTGCCACCAAAAGGTACCAAAGGATCCGAACTGCTACACCCGTGTTCAAGAAATCGTTATTTGAGAGATATCACTGTAACTTGTGGTTCATTCCATATGTATACATACACATATATATGATTACACACACACACACACACACACACACACACACACACACACACACACACACACACATATGTATATACAGTATATATATATATATATATATATATATATATATATATATATTTATATAGTCGCCGGACATCCCCTAAATTATTCACGTAAGGCATAAAGAAAGGCATAAAGAAAGGCAAGATATTAACGTGAATAGTGTAATATATAGTATACCAAGTAGTGGGTGCCCGAAACATACTACGGTGAGACATCACGGGGAATGGGAAAGAGATTAGCTGAGGACACGAACGACCTGCGGCACCACAGAACGTCCAACTCTCTAGTCATATGCACAGAAACACACGGACATTTGCCAAAATGGGAAGAGATACGACCTCTCCGAACAGGCTTGGAGAAGAGAACGAGAAGACTGGTAGAGGAGGCCTACATCACACTGGGAGAGGATACGAACCAAAGAAACGGCTTTCTTAACCTAGCATTGGTGAAGCTGGTCCTGGAAGGAGGAACGGACCAGTCAGCGTGCTCCGTTCTAAGACGTCCAGCGGGATGATCCGCAATAAGAGTATATATACTGTTAATGAACGGTGTTGTCTCTCTCTCTCTCATATATATATATATATATATATATATATATAAATATACATATACATATATATATACATACATACATGCATACATACACACATACATGCATACACACACACACACACACACACACACTCACACACACACATATATATATATATATATACATATATATATATGTATATATATACATATATATATATACATATACATACATATATATATATATGTATATATGTATGTATATATATATATATATACATACATATATATGTATATGTATATATATGTATATCTATATATAATTATATATATATATATATATATATATACATATATATATATATATATATATAAACATGGTAGACGACTACTGCATTCCGCTTCTAGTCCTTCACTGCCGACGAAGTTTTCGTTTTCGTCTTCGTCTTTGGTCGTTGTCGTCTGAAATACTCTTCCTAGAAGTCCCCGGAGGCGACTGCCGGGCGAAATTGGGGCAAATGCACCGTCTAGCCGGATCGTAATTGAATGGCTTCCTTTCAGTCCAGAGCGAAGATTAGATTAGGATTGATGACGCTCTGGGTACCACTCCGGAGGAGGAGGAGGAGGAGGAGGAGGAGGAGGAGGAGGAGGAGAAGGAGGAGGAGCCGTATCCCCCCTCCCCCCTCCCCCTCCCTCCCACCCGGACCAAGTCCCACATGCCGCCAACTACCTACGAAAGTGACAGCGGAACGATGACTACGACTCGAGCAAGAACAACTCTTTGTGGTCTAGAATTGATGACCTGCCAACCCTCCCCCCCTGAAAAAAAAAGTCTTGCAAGAAAACAACCAACAACACGCGTCAATCTCCCAGGTTGACACCACCGTTAGTCTTCATCGGGGAGCGCGGGGTCGAACCGACGCAGTAATATTGCGGACAAACCGGAGAAAGGTACCCAGACATTCGCAATGAGCACAATTAGTCAGGCGTGCGGTCAGCATAGAGATACTCACTTTACTGCAGTGAAATTTAATTAGTTAATCACAGGATGAAATGAATGTACGACTTGTGTTCATCGTTACTGCAAGATGTGGCTTTGATACTTTGCATACGAGGTCGCCGCACGCAGCTTTTATAGACGTGCGCGCGCGCGTGCGCGCGTGTAGACACAGGTGCGTACACGCGGATGCCATTACGCGCACAACCAAACATAGAAATGCGCGCTTGCTCGACTCTTCTTTGTTAATTATTATTTGGACATGATATATGGGTATGCTTTTGCATGTATATATAAACATATATATATATATATATATATATATATATATATATATATATATATAGTATGTGTATGTTTCCATGCACTTGCTTTTATGTGTATATAGTATATATATAGCTTTACTCTTCTTTCTATTTTTATATTGTTTCTACTTATTTATCTCTACTTATTTATCTACTTGATTATTCAATCATTTATTAATTTCTTGAATCATCTATTCATTTGGCTATTCATTCGTTCATTTATCTATTTGATTATCTATTCATTAATTTCTTTATTATTTATTCATTTATCTATTTGTTTGTTCGGTTATCTATTTGGTTATCTATTTACTTATCTATTTGCCTATTTACTCCCTCCCCCCACCTCCATCAAGGAGGAAGAAGTTAACTTGAGGGGACGATCAAGGATGAGATGGATGGATGGGGAGAAGGGGGCGCTGGGCAAGAGGGGAATGTCTGTTGAGCAAGGAAGGGAGAACGCAGGAGATAGAGATGAGTGGAGATTGACTTTGTATGGATGATATTGTTATGCAAGGAAAGAAGAGACGGAGGATGGGGGGATGGGGGATGGGGGGTTGGGGTGCTTATGTATGTATGAATATTTTGACGCAGCCCGAAGGGATATCTCCCCGTCTTCTCTTTTTCTGCATGAGGGGACGGAGAGGGGATGTCGTCGATTGAGTGAAGCGGCCTTGCTGTGGATGTACTATGTCTTGCTGCATTGCGTCTGACTCAGGGCAGTTGGCGGATGCAGGGATGACCCGTCATCCATGAGGAGCTAAGATGGGAGGGAGGTGGAGGGGAGTGGAATGGGTGGGAATAGGTAGTAAGTGCCTCTGACTTGGCTACCCTCTTGTGAGGGGGGAAATCTCTCGGTATATAGATATAGATATAGCTTTATGTATTCACTTATTTATACATTTGTTTGTTTATGTATATATTTATTCGTTTGTTTTTTCTAAAGAATTGACGACTCATCCGAAGATTAGGTCGATGATCCCCAATCGTAAGGGGAGATGTCAACCAAGATGAAATACTTTCTACTTCTCCTCCTCCTCTTCCTCCTCCTCCTCCTCCTCCATTACTCTCAACAGTTCCTCAGCTCTACTCTCACGTTCCCAAGACGTGAAATCTTTCCTCCCGCGTTCTCCTTGTTCCATCTTCTCCCTCTCTTGCTCTGTGCCTCCTTCTGCCCCAGTCAGAGGGCAGTTCAATGTCCTCCTCCCTTTTTCTCCTTGATGGAGACCTACTGAGAGAGCTAGGAAGGGGGGGAGGGGGAGGGGGGAGGCTCGCCTTTTGGGGATCACCCATCTATCCTCCTGAGAAGACAGGTTTCATAACCCTTCGGGGAGGATGAGATGGCTTCTCGCACTATGTATGTATATACACAAACACACACACACTCACACACACACACACACACACACACACACACACACACACACACACACAAACACACACACACGCAGAGAAAGAGGAGAAAGAGAGGAGAGAGCGAGAAAGTGAATGAGTGAGAGAGAGTGATGAACCATTCATCACGTTCTTGGCCTCAACTCTTCTCCTCTTGTTCCATCTCCCCACTCCATACTCCCTCCCCCTTCAGTATCCGCCGTTTCACCCTCCCCTATCCACTCCCCCCACCTCCTATGGCCTCCTCACTGTGCGGGACACACCCATATCAGTGCACCTTGGGTGAAAGATGAGAGAGAGAGAGAGAGATAGAGAGAGAGAGAGAGAGAGAGAGAAAGAGAGAGAGAGAGGGAGGGAGGGAGAGAGAGAGGGAGAGAGAGAGAGAGAGAGAGATAGAGAGAGAGAGTGAGAGAGAGAGTGAGAGCCTGGCATGCGTATACAAATTTGATCAGCTGCGACAATGTTTTCCTAGGAATATGGTACTCTATATACCACATATTTTATGTATGTGTATATATATGCAGAAAACCACAGCTATAATCTATTATTTTCCGTTAAAGTTTTCTGCATATTTAGAATAGGCGTCTATGCGATTTTTGCCGAATATATGTGTATGTATGCATATATGTATATATATACGAGTATATATATATATATATATATATATATATATATATATATATATATATATATATATATATATATATATATACAGATAGATACGTAGATGGATGTAGATGTAGACATATCTATATGAATCTCTAGGTGTAATATCCCAAATCCCTGGGAGTTGGGTTGGGTGATTCCCAAAGGCAAAACGATTCCTTAAATGATTCTCTTTTCTTCAGCAAAGAGACTTGACCGTGCGGGTAGTAAAACTTCTCTTTTTCTCTCTCTCTCTCTTTCTCACAACAAGAAAACAATCTGTGATACACATTAATTTATCCTCTCATAGTATAATGCCTAATACCGACGCGTGGCTCAAGGGCAAATAGTGAAGTCTCGTATTAAATCTTATCGTCTTAGAGTGTATCACTGTCTTATGCATTTATACGGACTAAGGTCTGATGACATTGATGCACAAGACTGATGCGTTTATCCGGGTTAGTGGGTTATAATACTTTTTTTTCTTATCATCTAATCGAAATCTAAACTTATCTGTACACGTGATTAACGTCGTTTTGGCAAAGGACAGAGGCTTTTATTCGGTTTGGTGGGTCCTCTCGACTGGATCAGAGTCTGAGGTTCAATAACATTATCACTGTGAATGACAGGGTGACTTGTAGCACTGGCTGATGATACTAATATTTTGACGTCGGTGGCCGCAAACTTCCGAGAGGTATGGACTCTGAACTTGCGAAACTTCATTCTTTTGCAAAACTACATTCTTGGAGAGCTTGTGTAAGTAAACAAGCTGTAAACGCGTTGGGAACTCGCAGACTTTTACAAAAAATAAATCTTTTTATATTGAAAAAAAAATCTTTTTAAATAGTCTTTTGAAAAAAAATAAATAGTTTTTGAAAAAATATTTTTGAATAGTCTTTTGAAAAAATATTTTTAAATGGTCGTTTGGAAAAAAATCTCTAACGATATCTTTGAAAAGAAAAATATTTGTCAATTTTTTTTTTACAAACAAAAACCTTTTACGAAAGTCTTTTACAAAAGGAAAAAGAAAAAATTGCAAAAAACTCCTTTGCCAATAAATGAATAGATAAAATAAATAAATAAATAGACAAATAAAAATGTATATAACTTTTATCTATTTATATTTTACAAAAGAAAAAATAAACAAAAAGTCTTTTGAAATATATATATATATATATATATATATATATATACATATATATATACATATATATATATATATATATATATATATTACAAGAAATATATGTATTTAACGAAAGTCTTTTACAAAATAAAAATAAAAAATAAAAAAAATGTTAAAAAAAGTCTTCTAACAAATTTTCATAAAAAACACCTTTTAGAAAGAAAAGGAAAACTTATAAAAAAAATAAACCTTACCAAAAAAAAGTCTACTAATTTTTTTTTTCTTTTACAAAAATAAGTCTTACAGAAGCCATGAACATTAACAAAATCATTAAAGATGTGTTCAAAGACCACGTGTTCACTGTTCACAGTCATAAGTTCTCTATTTGACGTATGTCATCTAACACGCATAATACGCTCTGTTACTCAAAAAATCAATTAAACAAACTTCAATTATGTAAAAATATACAACTCTACATGTTATCGCCATCTCCATATCACATGTCTTTACCTGAATCATAGCCACTTTTCTTCTTTTCTTTTTTCTAAATCTATAAAACTTTCTTGATCCCATTTCCGAAACCGAAGCCACATAACTGTAAAACCTGTAACTAAAGATCTGATCCAATCATCTCGCTCTGGGATTCGATATCCCAGAAGCGATGCTCTGTCTAATAAACCCTCGTCCAGCCATCGGAGAGGTTCCGTGGATATAAGTTCCCTCAAGAAGCATTTGAAAGAAACTTTCGCTAATTATTCTTTCCCCATCTGAATATTTATGAGCTCGAAAACGAGAAAAAAACGTGAACTTTTTCTACCGTCATTTGTTAGTCTAAACAATCATCATTTGCTAAAGTTTAGCTATTGTTTGTTTATTTACAGATTTGTTCGCTTCATAGACACATTATTTTGCGTTATGGCTGCACAAAAATTTCAACTTGTTACCTTTCACATTATCTATATCTATGGATGTGTATTCATCTATAATGTACAATATATTATACATATATGTATACAGTATATGGTGTGTGTGTGTGTGTGTGTGTGTGTGTGTGTGTGTGTGTGTGTATGCGTGTGCGCGCGCGCGCGTGGTCGCATGCCCAGGGGTAGGTAGCTGTATCCGTGTGAAACTTCGGCCTCGCCTTTGTTGCAGCGTACGCGGGTCCGTTTCCAAAAGGGAAGACCAGATGACAAATCAAGAAGGAAAGGACGCATCTGGATGTCACACGACTTTGATCCAGGAGAGGAAGGCTTACAGCGAGCGAAGCCTTCCGCCGTCCACGTCCTTCCTGCCTGGACGCTGGCTCGGATGATCCAGGAGCAGAAAGACAGGAAAAGGAGGAAGGATGGCGGAGGGAGGGAGAGATAGAAAAGAGCGGATGCTCGGATGGACGGACGGACGGACGGACGGGTGCTGTCCGTGGATGCACTCGCCGAGGCCCCGGCCGTCCGTCCGTCCGTCTGTCCGGCGCGGCCGACTTTCTCTTGCGGAAAAGCGCGTCGCTGATGGGGCCCTTCGAGCGGGACCTTTAGAGTGGCCCTTACCAACAGGAGGGGGAGGCCCTGTGGGTCGCGGTGACGACAGGAGGGGGGGGGGAGGGGGGATGGTAGAGTCCGAAGATGAGGGCCAGGAGGTGGGGAGAGGGTAAGTGTAGAGACAGGGGGAGAGGGGGAGGGAAGAGGGAGAAAAGGAGTACGTAAGGAGAGGAGCTTGGAGACCGCGGGGGGGGGGGGGGGAGTGTGGATGGGAGAGAAGTGAGTTTGCATATCAGAGTTCAATGTGTAGATGGTCAAGGGGAGAGGGAGGGAGGGAGGGGCTGGGGAGAGCGTGTTGGGTGAGTGTCGAGTTGGTTTTGGTGAAATGTGGGAGAGGGTGACCTTTGGAGGGATGGGGGGGGAATGGGGGGTGTGGGGGATCGGGGGAGAGAATGAGATAGGGCAGGAGGGTGGTGGTGGTGGTGGCTGAATTTGGGGTGTGGGTACACATGGAGGGGGAGGAGGGGGAGGGAGGGGACAGATCCGGGTGGATGGTTACATCTTGTTGGGTGAGTAATAAGCTAATTTAGAATGAATGGTGGACACGTGGTTGATAGTACACAAAGGTGACTGGTACACCCATGTGCGTATACGATGTGTCACTGCGAGGTGAAGGGTGAGAGGTGAATAGTTGACGAGGCATCAGTGAATAGTGGACTAAAGGAAGGTATGCGAGTTTGACACGTGCGTATAAGAGGTGAGGACTCTACAAATGACCAAAGTTAGTTAGACAGCTTCGTTGTTGACCTAATGAAACGGATAATCTCATAGTCCATTTGATACATGTACGTTACGTTACGGTATACGTTATTTGGTACACGTTATACGTACGTTACGTTACGGTATACGTTGGTATGCGTTATACATCTGCGCAAACACAAGCCGGTTTGTTTTATTCAGACAAGGAACGCTTCGAGCGGGTGGCTGAAGGGAAGGGATGATGGATGGGGCAGGTGGAACAGGTGTTGAGGTGCTGAGGTGCTGTTGTGACCCGACATGGGAGGGAGAATAGAAAACGAGGGTCGGGTGACAGGGTGTCGACTTGGGAGGCTGCCGAGAGGGAGGGAGGGACGGGCGGGCGAGGTTGGGAAAGATGGAGGAACAGTCAGTGGAAGAGGAGAGGAAGAGGAGGAAAGAAAAAGAACATAATGAAGGAGACTGCAAGAGACCATGAGGCCTACATTAGGCAGTTCCATGTCCATGACCACCTGTCATCCCCATCCATAAAGTTGTCTAACGTTTCTTAAAACGACCGATAGTTTCAGCGCTCACTACTACAGGGTTACTAAGTCTGTTCCATTCGTTGACCACCCTATTAGTAAACCAATTCTTTCCTACTTCCTTCTTAAATCTAAATTTGTCCTATTTAAATCCATCACTTCGAGTCCTGCCGTGTTGTCTTAATATGATGACCTTGTTTTTGTTACCCTTGTTAAAGCCTTTTATCCCCTTGAACACCTCTATTAGATCACCCCGCACTCTGGAAGAAAACGGAGTCTTGACAGGGTCAAGACGGAGGAGACTCGTGAGACAAATGGTAACCGAAGAAGAGAAAACGAGAGAAAAGAAGAAAGGGAAGGAGAATGGAATGATGAGATGTATAAAAACAAGTATGGAATGGGTGGAAATGAGAGAGATAAGGTCAAAATAACGACGCTTGGCGATGAAGGAAAGGGCCAATTCTCTTTGACATTTGAACGCGCCGACTATGCGAGGAATGAGTGAAGAAGGAAGGAAGGACGGGAGGGAGGAATGGAGAGAGAGAGAGAGGGAGGGAGTGAAGGAGGACTAGAGGAGTGAAACGGAGTAGGAGGAGGTTGAGGAGGGAGTGGGAGGGAGTCCTATCTGATTGCGAGGAGTTGTTCTGGTTCGAGCAGGATCACAATGGAACTTGTAACAATAGGATCCAACATGGGGGATCTGATTCCTTATGGAAACTTGATATGGGATCTGATTCCTTATAGAATCCTGGTTTGAAGCGCATACAGGCAGAGAGAGGTACCTGGTGCCTTCAGGTATCAGGTTGCTCCGGTATCTCGACCCAGAGTACCAAAGGTCACTAAAGGTCACTCTAGTGGTTCAGTCCCGGGCGTCGGTCAGCGGCCCGGATCTGACCTTGTTGACCCTGTTCCCAGGGTCATTCCCCAGGGGGAAGGAGGTCACGGGGGAATACACGACCCCTGAATAGAATCGGCGCTCTGCTTCAGCCAGAATAAATAGAGTTAAGTACGACCCAAAACGCCACATGTATTCATACCTTGCCTAGTCGTCGTAGTGAGGCTGTACCCTCTCACAAGGGGGTAGCCCGGTGGCTCTGCAGCGAAACATTAAAGGCAAATTAAAGTGAAACTGGATTGAAAGGGTGATGGAAATTCCTCCCTCTTTTCTCGTTATTCATAATAAAATATCTAAAGTGTGCCAATGTGACAGAAGGTCCGATGAGCTAAGGACGCTCGAGAAAGCTTCCTCCCTGGCCTCAATTTGATAGACTCTGACCAAAAAGGGACCCTGACGACGTGAGTGCCCACGGAGATGAATAAAATCACCCGGCGGCAGTTAGAGAAAGGAGCACCCGGAACGGAAGGGACTAATCAAGACAGGCTTTACCAAAAGTCAACACCTTAAGAACATAAGAATGAAGGAGACTGCAAGAGACCATAAGGCCTACACTAGGCAGTTCCATGTCCATGACCACCTTTCAGCAATAACCAGCGCTTCTGTCGCAGGGGCCAATGTTTCACCGAAGAGGTGGAGTCATAATCCCACTGGACATTATCCCACATTGCCATTGGAAAAAATTCCACACAGTGTCGGTCAAAATCCCACACCTATCATAACCTAATCTAACCTAACCTAACCAATCCTAACTTAACCTAACCTAACCAATCCTAACCTAACCAAACCAATCCTAACTTAACCTATCCAAACTTAACCTAACCAATTAATCACATTATCAACATCCTGGAATATTCAACTATGTGGGATTTTGATCATTATGTGTGAGATAATACACGATGGGATATTGACTATGGGATTTTGATTAGTGGGATTTCGATCAATGGGATTTTGGGTGCACATCGATGTAAAGAGGGAAACTTTAGGGCGGTCCACAAAACAAATCCCATAGATGAATAAAATAGCCTGACGACAACAAAGGAACAGTGCAAACGGGTATGGAAGGGGGAATGCAAAAGGACGGAAATAAAGGCAAAAACTGACCTTTGTCATCATCCACTCCTTTCTCATCCATCCATCCCTCATCCACTCCTCTCTCATCCATCCATCCCTCATCCACTCCTCTCTCATCCATCCATCTCTCATCCATCTATCCCTCATCCATCCATCCCTCATCCACTCCCCTCTCACCCATCCATCCCTCATTCATTCCCCTCTCATTCATCCATCCTTCATCCACTCCCCTCTCATCCATCCATCCCTCATCCACTCCTCTCTCATCCATCCATCCTTCATCCACTCCCCTCTCATCCATCCGTCTCTCAACCACTCCTCTGTCATCCATCCATCCCTCATCCACTCCTCTCTCATCCATTCATCCATCCCTCATCCTACCAGACACATAAACGTCTCCGGATCCATGCCTTCTTCGCTTGTTCGATGCTGCCACTGCTACGGATAACCAAGAATCATAATATGTCTGTGTCAAAGCAACAACTTCTTATTTTTTTTTTTTTCGTGTGTGGATTACACAAGGAGTGCTATTGCTTCTCCTGATCTCATTTTCTCATTTTAATAAATCTCCAACCAAATTAGTATAATATGTTATCCAGGAGCGTAGCCCGGGGTCGGTTCGGGGACGGGGGTTGGGTGTTGGGGTTGGGGGGGAGAATGAGGAGGAGGAGGAGAGGCCGAGAGGGCTATGCTTTCTCCTACACTTGTATCGCAAACGAAATAATACAATAAACTTTTCGTAATATCATATATATGTATTTATATACATACATACATACATATATATATGTATATATATATATTTATGTATACACATATATACATACGTATGTATTTATATATATATATATATATATATACATACATATATATATGATTCCACCATACTTGTATACACACACACACATATGTATATATATATATATATATATGTACATACAGTATACATACATATATATATATATATACATATGTATATATATATATATATATATACATATGTATATATATATATATATATATATACATATATATACATATATATATACATATATATATATATATATGCCTCTACCATGTTCCCTTGCATGTGAACAGAGGATAAATGGGAGAGAGGGGTGGGGACCTTTTTTAGTGTGTGTGTGTGTAAGGAAGAGCATTGGTCCGCAAAAGATAAATGGCTAAAGTGTACAGTAGCTTCTAGATTTTTTTTTTTTTTTTTTTGTGAAGCAAATGAAGACTGCGTCGGCCGCCGACAGGTACAGACAGCCGCCGGCCGAGATGAGGCACGCGTCTCGTTAACTTGTTTCAACGGAGGCGATTCTCTCCGACCGAACCGACACTGACCCTAGGTCAAGAGGTAGCTGTAGTTTCGTTCCTTTTTCTCTTTTGTGTCTGGTCTTTACATCGATATGCGTAATACAAAAAAACAAAAAAAAAAACTTGCATAATTCCCTCCAGTTATGCCCCTCCTTCCCTTTTGGGGATGACAGTTGGTCATGGAACTGCCCAGTGTAGGCCTTAAGGTCTCTTGCAGTCTCCTTTATTCTTATATTTTTAAATATTTTCTGGAAGTCGCCAGTCGCGTGTGCGTGGGTTTCGGGGCTTAAATAGCGCACGCATACACACATACACACACACACACACACACACACACACACACACACATATATATATATATATATATAATATATATATATATATATACAT
>NW_027467752.1:355000-360000 GCF_046742065.1 Oratosquilla oratoria
TGCTACTCCACCACCAGGTTGTGGAGACTTCCACCAGATACCGGTCTGGTGAGGAACCAGAAGCCTTTTTTTCTCCGCATATTTTGGCTTTCTCCCGGGAGCTGGCCCCTGACGGGTCAGTGTGTCAGACGGGTGCTGTAATCACGTGTCAGAACGTGCGGTTCTCGTGTGTCGGATAGTGCGACTACTGGTGTGTCATATCAGGTTCTCGTGTGTCGGATGGTGCGACTAGCGTGTCATGTACGGTGCTCGTGTGTCGGATGGTGCGACTAACGTGTCATATCAGGTTCTCGTGTGTCGAATGGTGCGACTAACGTTTCATATCAGGTTCTCGTGTGTCGGATGATACGACTGACGTGTCATAGGGTAATGTTTGTGGTGGAGTTCCTCAGGGCTGGGTTTTGGGTCCCTTATTGCTCATCGTGTACATGAACAACTTGGCCAATAGGATCAATAATGTTGTTGGTAAGTTTGCGGTTGACACTAAACTAAGACGCCATATTAGGTAGCAGAAAGATGCTGGGATGCTGCTGCAGGATCTTAATAAATTGTTCGCATGGTCGGAGAAATGGCAAATGGACTTCAATATCTCAAAGTGGAGTGTGTTAAACGTAGGATTGCACAACCCAGATAACAGATACAGCTTAAATAACGTCACATAAAAAAAGACAGGTTGTGAAAAGGACTTAGGAGTGTTAGTGAGTTCGGACATTAAATCTAGGAAACAGTCCATTAGGGCCAGGAATAGGGCTAACAGGGCATTAGGATTTATTGCTAGGGCGGTTACAAACAAAAGTGCAGAGGTAGTCATTAAAATCTATCCGGCGATAGTTAGACCCATCCTTGGCCATGCGGTACAGTCTTGGTCTCCGTCCGATAGAATGGACATCAATTCACTAGAATCAGTACAGGGGAGAATGACCAAAATGATGCAAGGGCTTAGAAACTGATCATACGAAGACGGGCTCAGGCACGTTAACTTACATTCTCTGGAAAGGCGAAGAGTGCGGGGTGATCTAGTAGAATTGTTCCAATGGGTCAAGGAATTTAACAAGGGTAATGCAGCCAAGGTCATTATATTAAGGCAGCAGAGCAGGACTCGTAGTAATGGGTTTAAGTTGGAGAAATTTAGTTTTAAGAAGGAAATAGGCAAGAACTGGTTTACCAGTAGAATGGTTAACGAATGGAATAGACTTAGTACAAATCATGTAGTTAGTGAGGGCTGAAACTATCGGTTGTTTTCAGGGAACGTTAGACAACTTTATGGACAGGGATGACAGGTGGTAAGGGACATGGAACTACCTAGTGTGGGCCTTATGGTCTTATGCATGTCCCATCTAGTGCTCGCGTGTCAGAGAGCGCTGCTAGCGTATGTCACGTCCGATTTGCTCATGTCAGAATGTGAAACTGACGAGCGTCAAGTCCGGTTTGCGAGTGTCAGAAGGCGTGCGTGTCACATCCAGCTCCCTCGCGCTGGAATGCACTGCCGACGTGTGTCACATACGTTAGAAGTGTGTCATATGTAATCGTTTTGTCTCAAAGGGTACAGTTAGCCTGTGTCATATTCGCTGATGGCGAAATGGAATGTGCTACATATGTCGTATTCAATGGCGACATTTCAAAACAAATAAATAGCAGTGTCATTGCTATATTCGCGTGTCAGGTGACACAATTATTGTGTCAGATGACACAATTGGCATGTGTCAGATGCAGTGACTGCTCGTGTCAGAATACACAACTGGCGTATATCATGTACAGCGTCATGTGTCAGAAGTTAGAGGGTGTCAAGTGACACAAATAATGACGTCACTGCGTGTTAAGATGTTTCGAGGCTATGTGTCAGAAGGGGTGGTGTCATCTCTAGGGCATTCGTGTGTCATATTTTAATCTGATTTCTCAGACACGACCTTCTTATTCTGTGGTCATGTGTCATGTGACACAACACACTTGTGTCATAAGCGAAAAAAGTCGCAGACCATTTGGTCCATGGTTGTCCCGGCAGCTAAACGATAAAATATCAACGGTAATAAAGACAAATGAAATTAGGAGAACAAACAGTGAATTGGAAACACAGAGATGGACTGAATTAATACATTCACAAATAATGTAATTATGGATAAATATAAATGAAATAAATAAAATCAATAAGATTCATGAAATAAAAGAAAATAGTTAAAAGTAAATAATATAGTCATAACAAAAACAATAAAACAGCTCCTCTGTGGCACAAAATACACCAGCGTGCCACAAGAGGCAAAGACTCTGTGTCATAAAGCACGACGACACATGACACAAACTCCAACAACGCGTGTCATCTTATGCCCCCACAACGCCGAGGTCCAGGACTAGCGTGTCATGAGACTATGACACAATCAAGCCAAATCTCGTGTAGTGTGGGCCGTCAACAAGACGTCTGACACACTCGGGTCGTCCCGCCGTATCATGTGTCGGCTGGCGTGTCGTCTGTGACTGTCGCGTGCTGGAAGACGAAGAGATGGTGTCTGGCGTGGAGAACATAGCAACCATTGCGTGCAGAAGGAGGCTCTAGTCACTATGTATCACTCTAGCATAATCTAGAACAAGGAATGGGGTCCTCGCTTCACTGCAAACCCGTTCCCCCCCATCCCCCCGTTCCCCCCATCCCCCGTTCCCCCGTTCCCCCATTCCCCTATCCTCCCCCAAGGGCTCTTAACCTGTTTTCACAAATCCCCCCCCCATACTTATGTGAATTTGTTCACCCATCTTCTGCCTCCATATGGGGGTAATGACCATATATTCCAGGCAGCCAATCTCTCAGGGACTCTGGCGACACCTCTACGGACCAGGCTCACACAGCATTCTTTTATGATTGGAGATTCATCTTCGCTCAGCGAAGAATTCTGCTCGCTTTTATGCTTCCACTGTGTCCCTCCCCTTTCTCCTTCCTGCCCTCCTTCCCTCCCTCCCTCCCTCCTTTAAATCTCTCCTGGACCACCTGGATCACCAGCTGACCTCCTCTCGGGTGCGATATTGTCCCCGTGGATAGAAGCCCCAGCCACTGAGGACAAAACGCCCCCACTCGTCTTGTATAGTTCGTTCCGATACTGAATCAAATCGTCTGGGGTTCGCTGGCTATGGCTAGTTTCTTAGGTGTGGCCCCGCTTATGAAATGCTGTTGACTCTATCTCCATCCCCCCCTTCCCCCCATCCATAGAGACGGAGGATGAGGGGGAGGGGGAGGGGGGATCCATGAACCCCAGGCTTAGACAAATAGTTCTCAACCCACAATATTTGTAAAAAAAAAAATAATAATAATAAATAAATAAACAAACAAGAAATAAAATTCTTCATTACAAGTTAATCTGTTCCCAAAGAGGACAATGTTATATAACTATAGTTAGAAGTCTTTGGTATCATGTGTTTAATGAACATTATATAGACTTCTATTGACCACGTCCACTGTAGGGCATCATACGATCAATAAAAACTCAATTCATCTTTTGAAGAATAACTTTGTTCTTTGATACAAACCGGAAATGCAGAACTACAGGAGAAATTCCATTCATAACCGTTCAAGCGTCAATACTCCCCAAGCACTCAAAAGCTGGAAATAACCCAAGGGTATTGAAACAAAACCTCATTTTCGCAAAGACTCGTAACCATTAGAGAAATCAAGATCCGCGCTCAAGAGGAAATCCTGTATCCGATAGATTCGGATTCTAAAGTCACATGATTCAGCTCGTAGGACAGTCAAGTACAGGTTTGCGCCCAGAGAGAAATCTCGTGTTGTAGATGATTTGCATGGAGCGTCGAGGTGAGGAATTCTGAGTTTTTAGTTTAGTTGTCTTAGGTTACGTGAATTGTTGTAAAGCGTTCCTGTGTGCATTTAAGAAACTTGTTCATTTTCGGTGGAAAGTGGTATTTGGCACTTGCAAGTGAGAGAAGGAGAGAGAGAGATTTACAAGGAGTTGCAAGGAATCTCGTTACCTCGAGAGGTTTTACAACCCACGGTACCGAGAAGGTACCGTTAAAAGGTTACCGGGGTTTTACGCTAATACTTACACTAATGTTTGTAGCCCCTCGTTTGATCGAATTTTGAACTGCTCAACAGAGGAACTGTTTACCACGTCGTTTAGCAGCCTGTTTCAAGTGTTGCAGATTTTATTGGTAAAAAAGTCACCAATTTTGTCACAAGAGTAACGATGCCCATGATTGCGAGGGGCATTCACGTTCAAGCTAAAGAGATGTCGATAGTCAGTGTTATCAAATTATTGAAGTATTTTGAAAACCTCAATTAACTGTCCTCACCATCTCCTGTTTCTAGAGAAGAGAGAGAGAGAGAGAGAGAGAGAGAGAGAGAGAGAGAGAGAGAGAGAGAGAGTCTACACCAGGCATCCAGAGCACTGAAGAATTTTTTTGTTTCTCATTAGGGGTTGGGGGGGAGGGGGAGAGGGGAGGAACTCCAGCGGACATGAAGAAAAGAGAACCCACCACATGGATCGATCGACGGGACGGGGTCCAGAAGTCTTAGGGTCTCCATACACTTACCGTTGGCGAGGAGGATCCTTGGTACCAAGGCGAGAGCTCAGGACGGACGACAGGTACAAAGGTTCTTACCTTTTTACTTATGCAAGAGTGACCTCCTCGCCGGACGCAACGCGCGCCGCCGCCGCCGCCGCCGCCGCCGCCGAGACGCTCGCGCGCTCAGCCTCGCAATCTTCCCAAATCGGCTTCTGCCCGCGGTCGTAAATAACAGAGTATCATAAGCACCAAGGACACCAAATCAGTCTCTGTAGCCACCTTAGCCCGCCGCACTCTGACCTTATGGAGGAAGACGCGAGGACGAGAACGAGGAAGACTGATGTGGACTAAACAGACTTGTACTCGTCATGACGAGGGGGATCTGAGACAGAGTGAGAAAAGAATGCAAGAGTTACAAGGGTAATCGGAGGACCGTGTGTTAAACAGCCCCTAACCCACTCGCTCTCCTATGACCACTTTAAACGGGTGGAATGCTTTGC
>NW_027467752.1:365000-375000 GCF_046742065.1 Oratosquilla oratoria
TGGTGTAGGGGCCCCTCGTCGTTTGTTATACTCGCTGTCAAGGAGGATTATCAGCGTCTTCAATTTAAACGACAGACTCTCTACATTGCTCTCCGGATGACGACAGCCTCCCCCCCTCCCCCTCCCCCTCCCCTCCAACCAGTTCTTGTCTTTGTTTTTCTTTTGCTTTGTTTTTTCGCCTGAATGAAATCGTCTTTGTCATCTGTCTGTGGTATAAAGGTTTTCTGGATGGAGTATGATAACACTGAGGCTTCAGAAGAATATGGCCAGCACAATCTACGTACGTACATCTATCTATCTATCTATCTATATATCTATATATATATATATATATATATATATATATACATATATATACACATATGTGTGTATGTGTATACATGTATATATATATATTCATACATAAGTACATATGTATGAACATGTACATACATACATACACACACACACATACACACACACACACACACACACACACACACACACACACACACACACACACACACACACACATGGGTTAAGACATATGAACATAAGAATGGAGGAGACTGGAAGAGACGATAAGGCCTACACTAGGCAGTTCCATGCCCCTTACCACGTGTTGTCCCGATCCATCAAGTTATTTCGTCTTCTCTAACGACCAATTGTTTCAGCGCTCGCTAACTACATGGTTACTGAGTCTACTCCGTTTGTTAACCACTCTGTTGGCAAACCAGTTCTTGCCTATTTTCTTCTCGAACCTAAATGTGACCTGATGATGTTTCGTGTGCATTCGGAACGTTGCGGTAATTCAGAGAATCAAAACCCTTTATAGTCACAAAGCGACGCCGGGAAGGATTCCTGTGGTCAGTCGACCCGAGGGCCTTAGACTGATTGTCATTCAGGTCAAATAATGCATTAGGGGGCCTTATCCGGTCCATGGAGGACTCTTACCCGGCAGGAAAAAAGCGGAAGGGTCCTCCGTCTCCTGGAAGCCCCCCCCGCCCAGACGCCGTCAGGAGGAGTTCTCCTGCAAGAACGGATCTTCGAAAACATCGAGGTTCCTGTCTTACGTACACCGAGAAACCATTGCGTATAGGGACCCCCATAGATTGAATGGGTACCTATGAATCTTTTGATATGTCTCAAGAGAGAGAGAGAGAGAGAGAGAGAGAGAGAGAGAGAGAGAGAGAGAGAGAGAGAGAGAGAGAGAGAGAGAGAGAGAGAGAGAGAGAGAGGGGGGGGAGAAGAAAGAAACAGGGAATGAAAAAGAAAATCACAAAAAAAAATATATATATATATATATATATATATATATATATATATATATTTTACAAAGAAAAGCTGTGTGGGTAGTGCACTACCTAGGGTAGCCTAGCTAAGTGCATGTTCTCCCCGAGAGGCCAATATACTAGGGAGAAAAGTCCTTGGAATGAGGAAAAAACGAGAAAAAATAAAAAACTCTTCCCCCTCCCCACCCCCTACCACTCCCCTTCCCCCCCATACTCTATGCAGACTGACCCCTCTGGAGGCTCTCTCTCACTCACTCTCTCTCTCTCTCTCTCTCTCTCTCTCTCTCTCTCTCTCTCTCTCGACTTAACTGAGCGTTGAAGTCTCTGTGTCGACTGAATGGTATCCCATGCTGACCAATTGAGCTCCCTCATCTTAAGAAAGACCATTTAATACCGGTGAGGAGTTGATTTATATTCCTCAGATTTTATTAAATACACGTGTGTCTGCATTGTCCTGTTAAACCGTAGATCTCATTAAAAATTCTACTACATATTTTCTTTGAAATACAAGTTTCTAGTTGTCAAATTACAGCCTGGAACTCGTAGTCGTTGCCTGAGTATCTATTGTCACAGGTATTCGCCGTTCACAGTGGAGAAGACTATACCTGATGACTCTTGAAGTCTGGTGGGAATTAAAGATTCGTTCCGGCCTCTCTTTTGGACCCCAAATCGAGACCGAGTAAAGGGTGAGACGAGACGAGGGTCCTAATGAGGTCCACATTCATCCTTGAATGACCATCATAGTGTTGGGCTCACTCGTTATTTCTATTTTTCTTTCTTTTTCGTTTTTCTCACTGATTTGTGTTGCCACGGTCGGTCAATCTAAAGTGAATATTACACAATCAAAAACCAGCTCGCAATTAGAATAAGAGGTGAAACGCTCGCTCCAGCAAGAGACCAGGTCCAAACTTCAGAAGATTCAGTCTTCAAGGATCGTCTCCTTCTATCTATCAGCGACCTCTTGCCTCAGACCCCCCTCCGCGGACGAGCCGCTCCCGTTTCATCTACCTACCACAGGTGATGTCATCATTTTAGGCGACTCCTCCGAGGCGCTCTCCCGTTGTACTAACCGGTAACTACCGGTACTTTACAGTTGCGCTGCGCTACCGGAAGATCCCGGCAGTTTAGCAAGTGATATCGCAACATTGATCTTCTCAGTTGCCAAGTAACTCTGTTCAGTTGTGTGATCGTCCTCTATAGGGCAAATAGTGTACAGACTGCAGTCTAACCATTAACCCACATCTTCCCCAAAATCTTCATTTATCTGAATAAGATCGCTTGTTATCGATAAAATAAATGATCTAAGGTACGACTCGGCCACAAGTGGGTTGAAATTATTCCTTTTAGTCCGATAATTCTATTCAACTATAAAGTATATACTCGATCTAATAAAACAGTTCTTGACCTGTTTTCACAATGCACACCCTTGCTTATGCAGCACTGTTCTTTATCCTCCTGAGGAAGATCGCTTTCATGATGGATAGAATCGCTGTGCATCCACTAACTGTCACTGTGGCCCCACCTGTGAAGGGGCCCAGTGGGAGGCATGGGCCCCACGTCGAGGGGCCACGGCAGTGAGGGCGGCCCACCTGCAATTCAACTGAGTAACACCTTCGAGCAACACCTTCGCCACTCCTTCCCGTCTGTAGTCTAGCGTCTTCGCCCGGGTGCAGGTGGTGTCCCTCACGGGCCAGGGGCTCTTCTTGGACTACCGATCTCTGGTAGAACCTCTCCTATGACCACAATCCACTGCCGGTTCACTACCGTTGGATCGCGCAGAGACCTGGGGGCTACGCAGATCCCAGGAGACCAACAATTTGGCGTGTTCTATGAGGGCGCTCGCTGTATGATTATCATACTCTTCTGCGATTTCGCCCATTCACCTGCATTCATTTTCCTCTCCAAAACCCATTTCAGGACCTGGTTGATGGAGAGCGTATAACCCCAGATATTATCAGGCTTTTTTTTTTTATTCTTTTCGAAGCTTCTTTTCCTGCGCGGAATTCTATAGAAAACTTTCCGTGCGAGAACGCTCGCTAGACTAGTCCTTCTCCTCCTCCTCCTCCTCCTCCTTCTCCTCCTCCTCCTTCTCCTTCTCCTCCTCCTCCTCGTCACTGGTGGAAGTTCTTCTTTGGGGTCATTCCTTTGATTGCTGAAGGCTTCACTCAAATTATTAGTCTTCTTCTTCTTCTTCTTCTTCTTCTTCTTCTTCTTCTTCTTCTTCTTCTTCTTCTTCTTCGTCTTCTTTCTTCTTCTTCGGCCATAGTTCTCTGGCTTTAGATTCCACAAATCTGAATAAAATCACCTGTCGGCAGCCACTGGGGCATAAGATTCAATCTTCCCTTTGGCTGAAAGAAACCGTCTGATGTTTAGCAGAAAAGAATATATAAAGTGTCTTAAAGACGCAGCGCTGGAGTTCTTCTCGACTAAGTCGTTCAACTCAAGAGGTACTTTATGCTTTTCGTTGTCTCTAAATGCCAGACAATTTCATTCACACGAGGAAATCCCGGTTAAGGGTATATTTGTCCAAACATTTTGGCTTATATGTATATGTATATGTATACGTATATGTATACGTATATGTATGTATATGTGTATGTATATGCATATATATATGTATATGTATATGTACATGTACACGGATGTATCGTTTTTGTGTATATGTATACATATACATACATACTTATATATATATATATATATAT
This sequence comes from Oratosquilla oratoria, assembly GCF_046742065.1. Lineage (NCBI taxonomy): Eukaryota > Metazoa > Arthropoda > Malacostraca > Stomatopoda > Squillidae > Oratosquilla > Oratosquilla oratoria. The sequence continues at coordinate 368,977 of NW_027467752.1, forward strand.
ATATATGTATATATATATATATATATATATATATATCTATAAATATATAAATATATATATATACATATATATATATATATATATATGTATATATATGAATACACATGATTATGTATGTATAACATAAGTATATATACATATGCTTTATTCTTATTAAAACTATTGTAGATCATATTAAGCTGAAGCGTAGTCCTTAACATGAAGAGTTTAGATTTGATGTACAGATTTGTACTCCCAAGAATGGGAAGATGAAGAAAAAGAAACGCGATCTCGACTTACGAAAGTCGAAACAGGACGAGCAGTGTTATTATTCGCTTGGTAAAAAAAAAAAAAAAAAAAAAAAAAAAAAAAAAAAAAAAAAAAAAAAAAAAAAAAAAAAAAAAAAAAAAAAAAAAAAAAAAAAAAAAAAAAAAAAAAAAAAAAAAAAAAAACTCGACTTACGAAAGTCGAAACAGGACGAACAGTGTTGTTATTCGCTTGGTTAAAAAAAGAAAAAGAAAAAAGTCTAAAGCCTAGAGTTTCTTTTCCCTTTTCTTGTCATTTTAGATCTTATCTCCTCTGAGTCACCTCAGTGCTGATTTTCTTCAGCTTTGTTTCGATAAACGGCAGACGATTTGATTCAGTCGAAGCTTAGCATAGAACATTCTTGACATGCTTGACCTACATTTACTTGTCGCCTTTGACTCTCTTCAGTTAACCTTTTCAGTCAGCGGATTCCATTCAGTAGGGAGGGGTTCCCAGGAACAAAGGGACACCCTATATCAACTAGTTTTTATTTCCCAATTTAGGGGAACAGTTCAGCTAGTTTAGTGTATATGGCCAGGGCATCCCCCAAACTAGGAGGGATAGCTAGTTTAGTGTTCAGTGGCTGGACACACTAAACCTGTAGTGCGATTTATGGGGCACCTTCTCCCATAGATGGACAGTTGACTTTCGAGGAGGAAGTTATGGCAAAAAAAAAAAAAAAAAAAAAAAAAAAAAAAAAAAAAAAAAAAAAAAAATCGAAAACTAGGGGTACCCTAGACATATACGCCAGCTTGTTATTGCATTCATACATACATATATACATATCCCAAAGGCTTTTTCCCCCTTATAAGGGAGGTAGCCAAAAAACAAAGGCATAACAACAATTCCCACCCATTCCATCCCTATCATACTCCACTCCCCTCCACCCTCTTCCCCTCCCTCTTATCTTGGCACCTCCTGGATGACGGGTCATCCCTGCATCTTGTCCATTGCCCTTGTTATTGCTAACAAAATACTAAATACTCCATCATGAATTCACTTTCTACATTTGTTCGATGTCCCTCCAGTAGTATCGTTTCCTGTTTCTTTCACCCCCAACACGTGGGTAGCGTAATGAGAAGCGTGCTGGTCTCGTATTCGCTTAGTCTTGGGTTCGAGTCTCGCAACTCTCTCCAATTCTCAGCATTTACTTTTAGTTGCCTGCCTCAGCAGTCCAAGCGAATAACGGGACAAAGGAGGCGGCTTCGGCCGCAGCTACTCAGCACCTCCTGGCGTAGTAGCCTCCTCGCTTTCTTCTTCGCTCCTTAGACGATGGCTAAGCATTCCCTCTTTGAAATCTTGGCCCCCTTTGTGTTCCGACCGGCAGCGCTGCCCCAGACCCCAACCCTCTCACATGCAACAGCGGCGATGAATCCATTTTGCTTTCCACCATCTATTTTTTCACATCCACTGTCAACCAAAAATTCTACCCTCACGTACTACAGTAGACACGTTGACGTCTACTGAGTAGGCTTCTTTGAAACACACACACACACACACACACACACACACACACACACACACACACACACGCACACACACACACACACACACACACACACACACACACACACACACGTACATACACATATATATGCTATGCTATCAATGTTAAGTTTCATAGGTTTTCATTTCCAAATTATCAAACAAAGTTTCACAGCAACACCAGAAGATGGCGCAGTGCAGATGAGCTGTTTAAACGTCCACACTCTTCTTTTAAACGTGTCTGCGAGGCAGAGCAAGGGAATCCATTTTAGTGACTGTGCAAGAGTGAGCAGAGTCCAAAGACCAGACCATTTCCTCTGATAAGATCAGAGTTTTTGTGTTTTCTTCCTTGTAAATCCCAAGACTTCCTTGTTCACGCATCCGTAAGCTACTTACTTGGTTTTTAAGTCTCCGCGCATAGATATAAGGAAAAAAAATAAACACTTACAGGAGGAGTCTTATCCCAAAGAACTTCGCAAGGGTTGGGTCCTGGCTTCGGGGATTTTAAGATCTTTTGTCATCCTTCTTATTCTTCTTGTCTCTGAAAGAGGAGAGAGGAAGAAAGAATGTACAAGAACAATAAAGGCAAGCACGAATTAAGGTTAAAGAAAAGCGAAATCTTATTTACATATGAATGCGTCTGTGAAAAAGTTGCCTTCGGGGGTTATCTGGGCTTTCAACGCGGCGACTCACACTTATCTATTTATTTATTTTTCATAAACAAAGATGATCTTATTAGCTGAAGTTCAACCTCAGAACAAGCAGGAGGTCTGCTATTACACCTCGACCCTTTGGTGAATAAAATCACCTGAAAACGGGGATTAGATGAAAAAAAAGTTATTGTGATGACTGGTTTAATCTCTCGGTCTCTCAATCTGAGGTTTTTGAAAGTCCTCTTCATCATTTTATCTCTCTCTCTCTCTCTCTCTCTCTCTCTGTCTCACACGCTCGCTCTCTTTCTCTCTCTCTCGCTCTCTCTCTCGCTCTCTCTCTCTCTCTCTCTCTCTCTCTCTCTCTCTCTCTCTCTCTCTCTCTCTCTCTCTCTCTCTCTCTCTCTGTCTCACACGCTCGCTTTCTCTCTCTCTCTCTCTCTCTCTCTCTCTCTCTCTCTCTCTCTCTCTCTCTCTCTCGCGGTGGGGGGAGGGGGTGCATAAGGAACAAATGAATAGGAGGTGAGTTCCTGACCAGTGACTCATTGGCAAGGCAGCAACGGACACGTGGGGTGGGGGGGGGAGGCGAAATCATATCCTTGCTGGCTCTCTCTCTCTTTCTTCCCCTTTCCTCTCTACCTCTCCCATTCCCTCTCCTTACTTTCCCCTGTATACATACATACATATATATATATATATGCAAAGTAGACCACTTGGAAAAAAGAAACTAACGAAGCAGAGCGTTTTCGTATAACATCTTCAGTGCAACAAGTGAAGATGTTATACGAAAGCGCTCTGCTTCGTTAGTTTCATTTTTCCAAGTGGTCTACTTTGCATAAGTGAACACACGTACCCGTGTTCTTATTAGCATATATATATATATATATATATATATATATATATATATATATATATATATATATATATATAATATATATGTGTGTGTGTGTGCGTGTGTATGTATATATATACATATATATATGTATACATATATATATATATATATATATATATATATAATATATACTGAAAACCGCTAGTAAATTGACAGACGTAATCCAAACGTTTTCCTCTATTAAGACATCTTCAGGGAACACAGTAGTTTTCGAGTGTTGTTCTTTTGCATATATACTATATATATATATATATATATATATATATATATATATACATACATACATATAATTATATACTGAAAACCGCTAGTAAATTGACAGACGTAATCCAAACGTTTTCCTCTATTAAGATATCTTCAGGGAACACAGTAGTTTTCGATTGTTGTTCTTTTGCATATATATATATATATATATATATATATATGTATATATATATATATGTATGCATATGTATATGTAAATGTATATACTCTAAAGAACTCGTTGTAAAGAAAGAAGATTGGACAAATGCGAGGGTATAAATCTGGTCTGGCCGAGAGGAAGCTGGCTGGCTAATTGACGACGAAGTCCAGTTAGTCAGGCGACACGGACGATAAGCGGAGCAAGGTAATAAAATCAACTGTTGAAGCCATGAATACGTCACAGCTGACAAATACGCGACCAAGGTGTTTAAAAGTTGATAAGAGCGTTTTTGTGCTTTTTCTCAAGACTTGATAAGACAGTTTTTGTGTTTTATCTCCGACTTGATAAGGGATTTTTTTTCTCCCAGTCTTGTCTGCGGTTGAGTAAGATAGTTTTTGCCTACCGTCTGGTCTTTGACTTGATCGGGTGGATTTTTGCTTTGTGCATATTAACATGGAATAGAAACGAGAGAATATAATGATGAAATTCAGCAGTGAGACCATATTGGGATCGCCATCTGCCAGGGTATCGGCAAAGACCAGTCCTTCTTGTTCGGCTTCGGCCAGATGGTTCGACCAGGGGCTTCTTCTTTGCCGAAAAAAGAAAAAAAAAAAAAAGAAAAAAAAAATGTCCCCAGGAAGAGGTGGGCTGTCGCGTCGTCTGCAGCTCGACTGAAGCGTCGATGGCCCATATGGCGGGAAGTGGTGACGTCATGTCGCCATACGTGTTCCTAGTCAACCTCGGATCGCATTTCAAATCAAGCGTTGGATTATTTTTCTTTTTTATTCCTTTATATAAAAGAAGAGATAGAGAGATTCTCAATTCCAAGATCAAGAGGTCATCGGATCCTAGAAGGTTAGGGTGGTCAGTCACACCACACCTACATGTATTAATTATATGGATGTATGTATGTGTATATATTTTTATATACAAAACAGTGGAAGCAAAAGAAAAGTAAAAACAGGAGTACGAAGAAAAGGAGACGACAGAAGAGGAGGAGGGGGAGGAGGGGAAGAGGGAGTAGAAGTAGGACTAGGAGTAGTAGTAGTAGTAGCAGGAGTATGTTAAAACTCCAGTCACATACATACGCGACTCAAGCGAGTTCGACTGAGTAGAAACGACTTAGGTTACAACGTTTATTTTTTGAATCTCCAAATGTCAAATCACCTTTGCGTCTTATATTAAGAGGCTGAATGACGAACTGAGAGGATTTAAACTTGTATGAATATTAGACACATTTTTGAATTGTAAACTTAGGGAAGTCTAGAATAGTGTAAGCGCGGTCATCTTCCAACTTTTTAAATTCACAATATTTGACGAGTCTTGAATGTGTGCGGAGGACGAGAAGGAAGAGGAGGAGGAGGAGGAGGAGGAGGAGGAGGAGGAGGAGGAGGAAGGGGAGGAGGAGGAGGAGGAAGGGGAGGAGGAGGAGGAGGAGAAAGAGGAGGAAGAAGAGGAGGAAGAGGAGGAAGAGGAGGAGGATGGGAGGATGGTCAAGCTTCTCTACCCGCTGAAGGCAAAATTGGGACACTGACAAGTGAGACTGGAGAAGCGTTTGGGCCCCGGGTCGGAAGGCAAATTGTAGTCTCCGTTCTATGGGTTTGGTGGGCGATTGGGGGGGTTTAGGGGGTTAGCAGGCGATGGGGGAGGGGAGGGGAGAGGGGGTGGGGGTGATGGGTGATGGCAAGAGGTGTTGATGATGGGGATAATCCTTTGTGATAAATGTGACAGACTAGATGTGGCGTCAGGTAGAGACAGACAGGAAGACCAAGGCAGATCAGCTTTGTTGTAATGATATATTGTAAGCAAATATACATTTCTTTGTTGGTTATTTAATGTATTCATTTAAACAGGAACTAAGAATAAATATAAATAAATAGGTGTTGGATGGGAAAGAGAGTTTTTTTTTGTACGCGAATGAAAAAAAATGATAAAAAAAAAAGAATAAAAAAAAAAAGAATAAAATAATGAAGGATCTACCAATCTTCAATAGGGGAGAAAGAGGTGAGGGCTTGGTTCCCTTGGCTAAATACAATTAACCAACATAAACTGATCGAGATAAGTTTGACTATTCATCTGAGCCGGGGGGGGGGGGGGTTAGGGCAGCCAGAATATATGCATACCACAGTCAGAAGCGGTGAAAGGTTTAGACCTATGTTTTATCAAATGAAGTCCCCACTCTATACATTTTGTAAATATTCCGGACAAATGAACCTAACTCAGAAGTTAGTATAACTATGCAAGTACGTCCTTCCATTATTACGATGTTATCTATATGGAAATGTCACTTCTGTTGCAAGAAAACT
>NW_027467752.1:380000-392500 GCF_046742065.1 Oratosquilla oratoria
TATATACATATATTCAAGATATTTTGTTGATACGAAAATAGCTTTTATGCATTCGCTTGCAACTCCCGCTTTATCCCAGTTCTTTCACGTTCTTCTCTTTTATTTCACATTTCGCTGCCTTCCTTTTCTTTTTCAAAACCAGCCAATGTTATGGTTTATCATGTTTCAGTCATATTACGCGCTTTGCACAGTGACATTCTTTAAATATTTTATTCTGGCCAACACCAGACAAACTGACTCAACTAAGACACGTCACCAGTGATGGATTCCGTACGGTGAGGAGCCTACGCCAGGAGGCGCTGAGTGGCTGCGGCCAAAGCCGTTACCTTTGCCCTACGTGCTTTGGGATGTATTGGTGGGGCAGGAAACTAACAGTCACAGCTGGGAATTGGGGGGAGTGTGGGATTCGAATCCATAACTAGGCCAATGCGACACCAGCCCGCTTCCGATGACGGCACCAAGACAGGTTCTGATCCTTTTGCCTTGGAAGACGTCCCATATACACGGCAGCTAAACAACCAGTGTTAGTGAGTCCGGGCATTAAGTCGAGGATCTTAATCAATTGTTTGCATGGTCGGAGAAATGGCAACTGGACTTCAATATCTCAAAGTGGAGTGTATTAAACGTAGGATTGCTTGAATAACGTCATACTAAAAAAGACAGGTTGTGAAAAGGACTTTGGAGTGTTAGTGAGTCCGGACATTAAATCCAGGAAACAGTGCATTCGTGCCAGGAATAGAGGTAACAGGGCTTTAGGATTTATTGCTAGGGCGGTTACAAACAAAAGTGCAGAGGTAATCATTAAAATCTATCCGGCGATAGTTAGACCCATCCTTGACCATACGGTACAGTTTTGATCTCCATCCTACAAAACGGATATCAATTCAATAGAATTAGTACAGGGGAGAATGACCAAAATGACGCATGGGCAAATTTAAGTTTAAGAAGATAGTAAGTATGGAGCGGTTTACCAATTTAGTAATCATGTAGTGAGTGCTGAAACTATTGGTTGTTTTAAGAGAAGATTGGACAACTTTATGGGTACGGATGACAGGTGGTAAGGGATATGGAACTACCTAGTATAGGCTTCATGGACTCTTACAGTCTCCTCCACTCGTACGTTCTTAATAAAATCGCTTGGCGAAACTTGATATGAAGAGAATAACGCCATCTCGTGCCAAAGGGCCAACACTTTCAGGACGAGTCCCCTTCAGCCCTGAACTGAATGAAATCGTCTGGCACAAAGCCAGAAAAAATCTGTAAAGTGCGTCACCCCCAGAGACGGGATGGAATTTTCAGGAATCCCTGAGGAACTCCGCGCTACGAACAAACGATTAGGGGAATATTTTTGTAACGGTCGGTCAGGTGGATTAGGTAGTGATAGAGAAGGAGGAGGAAGAGGAGGAGGAGGAGGAGGAGGAGGAGGAGGGAGAGGAGGCCTAGTGGGCCTCCATGAGGGAGGGTAGTGGAGGTAGGGAGGAGGTTATGACCCTCCTGATTTATGTGGAGGTGTGTTGGAGTGAAGGATTGGAGTGGGCGAGATGTGGTGGGGAGGATGGAGTGATACAACCGATCTGGGCTGAGAAAGAGCAAGAGGAAAAGGAGGAGGAGGAGGAGGAGGAGAAAGAGGAGGAGGAGGATGGAGGAGAAGGAAGAGGAGAAAGGGAAGGAAGGAATTACAGGAAGTGATGGAGGAAGAAGAGGTAGAGGAAGAAGAGAAGATGTAGCAGGAGGAAGAGGAGGAGGAGGAGGAATTAGAAGAGATAGAGGATCAGGAGAGAGGTGGAGAGGAAGAGGAAGAGGAAGAGGAAGAAGAAGAGAAGGAGGAGAAGGAGAAGAACGAAGAGGAGAAGAAGAAGGATTAGGAGGGACAAGAGAGGGGGAAGAGGAAACAGAGGAGGAGGAGGAAGAGGAAGAGGAGGAGGAGGAGGAGAAGGAGGAGGGGGGGGAGTAAGTTGGCAGCCCAGGGTGTCGCTCCATAGAGTACAACACGAATTACTTGATGGCAATTTTTTTCTTTTTATGTAAGTTCTTATTAGATGATATTTAACTCACATGAGACGATTTTTACCCCCTGTCGGCAGGTGATTTAATTCAGCTGGTTATAACTCATCATCGTTAAAGGTGCTTCAATGATAGTATACATGTATATATGTTCATGCATATAAATATATATGCATATATGTATACATATGTATACATGTATGCATGTACATATCTATACCTGAACACCTGTATGCATGTGTATATGCATGCATGTATACACTTACATATATATACATATATATATGTCGTTAAAACCACTGTTGGAGTAGAAAAGACTGGATACGGGGAATCTATATATTTCGATTGCAGTTTGCAATCGAAATATATAGATTCCCCGTATCCAGTCTTTTCTACTCCAACAGTGGTTTTAACGTGATTGACAAATGTGATTACATTTCTCACCTGTAATATATATATGAATTCTATATACCTATACATGTGTGTGTATGTAAATGTGTGTGTGTGTGTATGTGTTTATGTGTGTAAGTGTGTGTGTGTGTAAATGTGTGTGTGTATGTGTGTGTGTGTGTGTGTGTTTGTGTGTGTGTGTGTGTGTGTGTAAATGTGTGTAAGTGTGTGTGTGTGTGTGTGTGTGAGTGTGTAAGCGTGTGTGTGTGTGTGTGTGTATGTGTGTGTGTGTGTGTGTGTCTGTGTGTGTGTGTGTATGTGTGTCTGTGTGTGTGTGTGTGTGTGTGTGTGTGTGTGTGTGTGTGTGTGTGTGTGTGTGCATATACACAGATATGTAATGTAGCGACTTCAGAGTAAAGCAAAAAAATAATCCTTATGGAGCATTAACTGCATATATTTTATACAGTCAATATTTTAGCGACTTTAGAGATATCCCTACGGACCAGGGTCTCGCAGTTTTCTTTTAAGATCAGAGGTTAATTCCCACTTGTTTATGATTAATGATCACATTTAACTTATACTTTTATTTTCTACTTCTACTTTAATTCTTTTAAGATTTGTCCTTGACCAAAACCTGTACGATGATTCCTCTCTGGTGCGATATAGGCCCCAGGGATAAAAGCCCCGGTTATAAAAAAAAGGAAATAACAACAACAACAACAAAAGAAAACAATAACAACAACAACAACAACAACAAAAGAAAACAATAATAACAACAACAACAAATGGTCCGCATACCACCGCTCCGGAAGATGGTAGGGGCGGGCGCAAAAAAGAGGTGTGGGGTATGAATAATGCATGTACCATTGTCAACACACAAACCTGCCACACGCCTATTGACAGACTGACGGTCGCCGGCAGCGCTTATGACATCAGGTGTGAAATTCTGTGAATAAATATCCATTTTCTTTTACACCACCGATTGTGATTGGCCGGTCCGATTTAAGTCGGCCGTGTCTGTGAGGATGGCGAAGTGCTGTGTAGCAGTTTCCTAAGTTGACAATGGCGCAGGGTAATGAATAAGGAACGTACACTCCATTTAACCATTTCAGTGCTTAAAAAAAAAAAAAATTATTGTCGACCAGAGATTTTATTCAGCCAAGGCGAGCCCTCCGCCCAGGCCGAACGGTCGAATCTGTTGACCCGTTTTATTCAGCGTCTGGTTCTTCGTCATGCTTATGCGTCTCGAAATTGGGAGAGTCAGCGTGCAGGATAACCCAGGAGAATTGAGAGCTCAGTCTCTCTCTCTCTCTATCTCTCCCTCTCTCTCTATCTCTCTATGTGTCTCTCTACCTATCTATCTCTATCTCTCTACCTATCTATCTCTCTCACGGCATTGAGAGACGTGAGATAGATACCTGGATGCGAACTCACTGTTGAGGTCAGGGTGAGATATGGTGGGAAGGGAGGGAGAGAGAGGAGGGGAGGGGGAAAGGGACAGGGAGGAACAGGAGAGGAGGGGTGTAGTGGAAAGGGGGAGTGGGGTTAGAGAATGCAGAAGAGGGGGAGTGGGAGCAGGTAGGGAGAAAGGGAACGGGAGGGGGGGGAAAGTATTCCGTGGTCGTGGGGGTGGGGGAGATCGGTTGGTTCTACGGAATGGGTGGTTAGCAAAACGTCTCGTAATTGGAGAGTTCCTGGACGGGGGTACCTCGAGACCCATGGAACAGCGGAGTGCACCAAGGATCGGAGAAAGCACCCCAGGGGATCTGTGCGCTGCTTAAGCCTCTGAGACGGGGCAGAGTTCTTTGGGGAGGGGGGAGGGAGAGACAAAGGAAGGGGTGGACGTGGGGGGGGGGGTGATAAAGGCCTACAGGATTTAAGGTTCTGGTTTAAGGATTTATGGGCTTTTGTTTTATTCGGCTAACAACTGAGCCTTTGTATAATACTGTGAGGTCAGTTTCACTTTAGTTCATACACGGAAAATCTATCTTTACATATATTTTTCTGGCTTTAGATAGAAATTCCTTTTTAGGGAAATAGGAGGAGGTGGTCGAAAAAGAAAGAAAAAAAGAACAATAACAGTGAGATATGATTTGTTCAGAGCAAAAGGAACCGAGGAACTGCGGACCCAGGAAAGTGCAGCGTGTAATGAGTGACCTCATTACTGACTGAATGGGCGTAAAAGAGGCAAAAATCCAGTTAGTAACTCGGTTAGGGAAGTGATCCACCACCTGTGGTCACCCTTCTCTAGAAGGTTCGCAGATTCAGAAGTGGGATATATATATATATATATATATATATATATATATATATATATATATATATATATATATATATATATATATATATATATATTTGACAAGAGAAAAGACAAATGTATGGCAAGAGTGGTATAGGTAAATTCCAGGAAGGAGCAGAAGTATTTTATTCTCTAACGTTTCGACAGAGTCTTCTTCAGAGAGATAATAGTACAGGCAAATTGGAATACATTGTCTATATACTAAACGGGTCATCTCACAGGTCGCCTTGGGAAAGAGTCCGCCGTTCGTGCCCCCTCGATGATTAATCTTGCTGTTGTGCGTGCCAAATTTACAAATCCTTCTCTATGATTGGTTGATTTAAAAGTATTAATATATGCAGCTTCAATAGTTTTTCTTGTCGTCTTTTTCATACCGGTGTGTAGGATTTTGGTGTTGTTCCAATTAGGCATATGTCCGTGTTGTGTAGCGTGTACTACTAGCGAATTAGATGTCCTGTGGTGTCGCATGTCATTCTTGTGTTCGTATAATCTTTTTGTTATTCCTCTTGAAGTTTCTCCAAAATAAACTGCATCACATCCACCACATGGAATCTTGTAAACCACGCTCTTTTCATTTTTCTCTTCCGTGTGTTGTTTACTGGATAAGATGTCCCGTGTTTTCTGTCCTGAGGAGTGTACGACTTCCATCCCTATTCTCGCTAGAAATTTTGAAATTAATTCGCCTCTCGAGGAGTAAGGAACCACTAAATTTTTTTTTCTTTCCTCTGTTCTTCTGTGACTGTGTTTTTTCTTCTCCATATTTGTTTGGCTTTATTTTTCAATTTTTGTATGAGGCCCGGTGGATATTTTAGGCGGTTGAACGTCTCTGTAATGTGTTTACATTCGTCGTGTAAAAATTCTTCGCTACAAATTCTAAATGCTCTAAGGAAAAAGCCAATTATTATGCCAGATTTCGTTCTTGTGTCGTGTCGTGATAAGTAATGAATAAAATCTTCTTTGTTTGTTGGTTTCCTATATATTGAAAATTTGGCACTTCCGTCAATACGATGAATTATTGTGTCTAAAAATGGCAGTTTCTTGTCTATCTCCTTTTCCACTGTGAATTCTATGTACTTATTTACACTATTGAGCCTACGAAGTTTGTTATCCAAATTAGTATTTTCTGGTACTATAACTAATACGTCGTCTACGTAGCGAAACCAGGATGCTCCTCTTCCCATGATATGTATGTATTTATCTACTTCAAGTGACTCCATGTAAAGGTTTGCCATAATGGCACTGAGAGGAGATCCCATAGCTAAGCCTCGGAATTGTATATATTCATGGTTGTTAAAAGTGAAGCAGTTGAATTTTACACATAATGAAATTAATTTCACAAAGTCTGTTTTTTTAACCGGTAAATCACACAAGAACGAAATCTGGCATAATAATTGGCTTTTTCCTTAGAGCATTTAGAATTTGTAGCGAAGAATTTTTACACGACGAATGTAAACACATTACAGAGACGCTCAACCGCCTAAAATATCCACCGGGCCTCATACAAAATTGAAAAATAAAGCCAAACAAATATGGAGAAGAAAAAACACAGTCACAGAAGAACAGAGGAAAGAAAAAGATTTTTTAGTGGTTCCTTACTCCTCGAGAGGCGAATTAATTTCAAAATTTCTAGCGAGAATAGGGATGGAAGTCGTACACTCCTCAGGACAGAAAACACGGGACATCTTATCCAGTAAACAACACACGGAAGAGAAAAATGAAAAGAGCGTGGTTTACAAGATTCCATGTGGTGGATGTGATGCAGTTTATTTTGGAGAAACTTCAAGAGGAATAACAAAAAGATTATACGAACACAAGAATGACATGCGACACCACAGGACATCTAATTCGCTAGTAGTACACGCTACACAACACGGACATATGCCTAATTGGAACAACACCAAAATCCTACACACCGGTATGAAAAAGACGACAAGAAAAACTATTGAAGCTGCATATATTAATACTTTTAAATCAACCAATCATAGAGAAGGATTTGTAAATTTGGCACGCACAACAGCAAGATTAATCATCGAGGGGGCACGAACGGCGGACTCTTTCCCAAGGCGACCTGTGAGATGACCCGTTTAGTATATAGACAATGTATTCCAATTTGCCTGTACTATTATCTCTCTGAAGAAGACTCTGTCGAAACGTTAGAGAATAAAATACTTCTGCTCCTTCCTGGAATTTACCTATACCACTCTTGCCATACATATATATATATATATATATATAAAATTGAATTGAAGGTGAAAGAAGTTGACGAGGAGAAATGGGAGAATTTGCCGCCTTAACGTTTCGACCCGCAGGGTCTTGTTCACAAAGCTAACAACTCAAACGTAACCGGATATTTTATATACGGACGGGTCATCTTATGGGACGCTTCGGAGAGCTTGTTATTTTATCTGCGTATTCTTTTATTATTAATAAGCTTGTGGCTTTTGATAAACATATAAATCCTTCTCTATGGTTAATGTTGTTATTAGTGTTGATATATGTGTATATATATATATATATATATATATATATATATATATATATAAATATGTATGTATATATCAATCAACCCGACGATTGTATTCAGTGTTGAAGCGGTCTTCTACGGGAGCCCAAAGAACAGCAACCCATGAGTGTCGGAATTGTGACGAAAAACGGACCGAGACTCCCTAGGTTAAAAAGACACGAAGAAAGATATTCCAACCCAATGCTTTGTACTCTGGGGATTGCTAACTTCCCCCACGAGTTGCTAAAGTTAATTTAAGGGATGGTTTCAGACCGCTGCTCCTTGTAGTTATATAGCAGTTGTAGTTCATTTTACTTGAGTCTAGAGAGTGCCACGCTACCTAGACTTGACTATAAAGAGTATGGAGGTCGGAAAAAGATGCGAAACGCCATTTGATCCCTTTCCTTAATTAAAGAACACTTTTCGGGCGAGTAAGATCATCTGGTAAAAAAAAAAAAAAAAAAAAGCAGAATACAACGGGAAGGTTAATTGAGATATATGTCCTTGGTTGGGTCTTCAACCCGAGGAAATGGAATTGGATCATGGACGGCGGAAACAAAAGTCATGACAGAAAATCTACAAATCTTATTTATCTTTTTCTTATGAAGGACTGCAAAACGAGATACAATTTATGTTGCTGAGGAAATGACAAGAAAAGAAAAGAAAAAAAAACAATGAAAAAAATATATAGCCGAAGCAATTCAAAGACCATACGAAAACACTAGTTATAAATCATGAATAGAGAGAAAAAAAATCTGGGACAATGAGGATTGGAAATACAATAAGGAAAACAAAACCAATAAGTGCGATGAAGAGAGGCTCCTGGAGGGGGAACCCTGGAAGGAAAACGAGGACTGGAAATGTACAAGGCGAGGAAGACAAATGGAGGAAAAGGATCGATGTCACAACTCACGGGCCTCCTCCTCCTCGTCTTCATTCAACCACGGAAGACGATTCTTGCGACGACGCGAGAGAGGACCGAGTCCCATCATTATGTTGCACGGCCACATGACGCACAGCGCTCTATATAAGGCCTTGCAAAATGCACACAAAGAAACTCAGTTAACTGCAGCAGTATATATACATGCATACATACATACATACACACACACACAGAGATATGTATATAGATATGCATATATATATATATATATATATGTATATAGATATGCATATATATATATATATATATACATATATATATATATATACACATAGATATGTATATCTATAGATAGAATGATATGTGCTTGTGTGGGTTATTACGTGAGTGCATATGAGTGTGTATATATATATATATATATATACATGTGCTTTTTATGTAAATATATGCTGTATATGTATTTATGTATGTACATTACGTATGTATGTACAATTCCATGTACACAGAACCTGTAGAAACAAGAAACAAAACCAATGGGACAAAAATTCCACACACATTTTGAATGGAACGCAACAGAACAAGAACCAATTATAGGCAATACAGAAATAAATAAATAAACAAATAAAATAAATAAACAAATAAACAAAGTGAAATTCTAGAAAAAAGGCCAATCTAGTACTACAACTAGATTAGTGCTTAAAAAAAAAAAAAAAAAAAAAAAAAGAGGGACCTTGATACAAGCTAAATTTTCGTAACCCATCGCCTCGTATCGCTTCTCTTCGCATCGCGTCGCATCGCTTCGCATCACCTCGCACCGTCTAGCATCGCTTCGCTTCGCCTCGCCTCGTCTCGCATTGCCTCGTATCACCTCGCTTCGTATCGCCTCGCTTCAGTATCGCCTTGCATCGCTTCACTTTGCATCGCTTTGCATCGCCTAGCATTGCTTCGCTCCGCTTCACATCGCCTCACTTTGCATTGCCTCGCTTCGCATCGCCTAGTATTGCTTCGCTTCGCTTGTCATTGTCTCACTTCGCATTGCCTCGCATCGCCTCGCTTTGCATCGCCTAGCATCGCTTCGTATCACCCCACTTCGGGTTGCCTCGCCTCGCCTCGCCTAGCATCGCTTTGCATCGCCTCACTTCGCATTGCCTCGCATCGCCTCGCCTCGCCTCGCATTGCTTCGGTTCGCATCGCCTCACTTCGCATCGTCTCGCCTCGCTTCGCCTCGCATATCACGACCTTCATCGAGGGCAGAGGCCAAGTTGGCGAGATCCTTGAGACGCCACGCTTCGACCGAAAACGTCCAGTTGGCGTTAGTAATCCTGCGCGAGTCTGGGCCTAAGGGGCGTTGCTAAAGCAAACGGACTGACAGAGGCAAAGACAAACAGACTAGCAAATAGACAGGTTGGCAGAGGAACAGGTAAACACCCAGGTAGATAGACAGATGGATACACATACCCACAGACAGACAGACAGACAGACAGACAAACAGACAGACAGACAGACAGACAAACAGACAGACAGACAGACAGACACAGACAAACAGAGAGACAGGGAGTGGTAAACCAGGCAATCGAGGACCAATAGACAGAAGAAGGACGGAACGTCTTGACTTTGCAAATGACATCCGTGTGACCTTGGGTGAAGTTCCACAATCTTCTTTTTGTGATTCATATTTGATAATTTATAATTTATAACTTATCGTTTCTAATGTACAATATGTAATTTATAATTCATGATATAAATCATTTCATTTTGTATAACTTGCAATATGTCATATATATATATATATAATATATATATATATATATATATATATTTATATATATATATATATATATATATATTTATATATATATGTATATATAATTAGAAATTATTATTTCAAATTTGGTAAACCGCATCTATCAGTAAAATTTTCGAAAATAATTTCCCCATTTCAAATAGTAATTCATCTTAGCAACTTTAGTGACGCCCCTATGGCCCAGAGACACGTAGCACTTCTTTATGATTGAAGACTAAACTCCAATCAATGAAGGAAGTTTCGCAGCTTCTACTATCCTTCCTTTCCGCTACACATTTTCTTCCTAAACACTGTGTTTGCCATCATCAACTCTCTAGTCGCAATCCACCATCATCTCTCCACTACGATTTTTTTCTTTGCAATCCACACTTCCCAACCACTTAGTCTATTGGTTCGTTTCCTACGCTAGCATTGAGATCTCCCAATACCGCTACATTGACGTTTCTCCCTAAGGACAGAAAGGCCGCTTATTGACAAGGGAATAACCAAGACTCCCATAAAAACTCAAGAAGCTTTGAGCAAATGTTTGTCCATGAAGTGAGCTCGTTAGGATGAGGAAATATAATTGATCTATCAACTAATGATTTATCTACTTATTTATTCATTTACTTGTACATTTATTCACTTATTGTTACTATTATTATTATCATTATTATCATTATTATTGATATCATTATTATTATTATTATCATTATAATTATTATTAATTATTATTATTATTATTATTATTATTATTATTATTATTATTATTATTATCATCATTATCATTATTATTACCTACATATACCAAAGGCTTTTCCCCCTTACAAGGGAGGTAGTCAAAGTCAAAGGCATAAATCCACTCCCAACCATTTCACCTCCACATACTCCACTCCCATTCATAACTACACTCCCAAAATCAAAGTCGCACACACACACATACACACACTCACACACACACACACACACATACACACACTCACACACACACACACACACACATACAAACACACACACACACACACACACACACACACACACACACACACACACACAGCGAGACAAGCAGGCGAAGGGGTTTGACCCTTGGAGGAGGAGGAGAAGGAGGAGGAGGAGGAGGAGCAGACGAGGAATTATCATTCATTAAAGGTCTTCACTAGGACTCGTCCTTCTACTCCTCCTCCTCCTCCTCCTCCTCCATCTTTACCACTTCCTAACCCTTCTCCTCCTCCTCCTCCTCCTCCTCCTCCTCCTTCATCTTCGTCTTTACCTCCCCCTAACCCCCCCTCCTCCTCCTCCTCCTCCTTCATCTTTACCTTTCCCTATCCCACCTCCTCCTTCTTCTCTTCTTCTTCTTCCTCCTGTTTGCCCTCTCCTACCTCTTCCTCCTCTTCCTCCTACTTGTTCCCTTTTCCTCCTCCTCCTCCTCCTTTACCTCCTACTAACCCTTCTCTTCGTCTTCCTCTCTCTCAGACTCCAGTTTCTACTTCTCTTCTTTATCGTCTTCCTCCTCCTCCTCCTCCTCATACTCCATCTATTCTTTCATCTCCAATGTTCACTCCTCCTCTTCTTCTTCCTGTCCTTCCTCCTCCTCCTCTTCCTCCTCCTCCTCCTCCTCCTCATACTCCATCTATTCTTTCATTTCCAATGTTCACTCCTCCTCTTCTTCTTCTTGTCCTTCCTCCTCTTCCTCTTCTTCTTCCTCCTCCTCCTCCTCCCCGGTCATCTCGGGTTGGAGGAGCGGCGTCGTCGGCTGTCCGATGGTTCCAGTCAGGCGGAGAAGCGATTTCAGCCTCCAGGCTCTTCAGCCAGCCGCCTGGAATCAAGCCCCCAACCGCCACCGACATCACCACCACCACCAACACAGCCACCGACACTACCCACTACCACCACCACCACCACCAGCACAGCCACCGACACTACCCTCTACCACCACCACTACCACCACCACCACCACCACCATCACCACCAGCACCACCACCACTACCACCACCACGTCCACCACCACCATCACCATCACCACCACCACTACGTCCATCACCACCACCATCATCACCAGTACTGTAACTGCCACCACCACCACCACCACCACCACCACCACCACCACCACCACCACCACCACCACCACCACCAAAGCCACTGCTAGATAGGTCTGCAGTATCACACCCTCCTCCTCCTCGTCCTTGTCCTCGTCCTCCTCCTCCTCTTCCTTCTCCTCCTCGTCCCTCATTCTTTGTCTTGTAAGCATCGCTCCCTCAAAGGTGTGGACTTCTCGAGCGGATCACTTCCACTCAACCCCCCCCCCCCGAACCCCGGCCCTTGCAGGACGACGCGTAGGGCTGGTGCACGGGCGCGAGGGGGCGTGCGCTTTTGCCCATGGGCGTGATACGGGCCGAGGCGCTGGTGGTACGATGCCCAAGGAGAGGAGCTCTTGGGCCAGACCAGGGTATAATGCACGTATCATACCCGTACGATGTTCAGAACTACTGGGCACCCAGCAGGCGCGAGTCTGTAGAAGGGTGTCTGTTTGTCTGTCTGTCTGTCTGTATGTATGTATGTATGTATCTCTATGTTTATTTTTTCTTTTACCTGTCGTACAGACGAGCCTGTAAATTTGCCTTGACTCATGTTGCTTGGT
>NW_027467752.1:405000-412500 GCF_046742065.1 Oratosquilla oratoria
GTGTGTGTGTGTGTGTGTGTGTGTGTGTTTGTGTGATTCACCATCATGGTCGGGATCGACAGCAATTTCCCTCCCGGAAGAGAGCTCAGACCTCATATATGACCAATCTATGGGTAATGCTGTGCCCTTACACGCACACACACCACCAACTCCCCACCCACAACAGTTGGAGTAACAACCCGCAGCGCAGCTATACTGAAATTATTTCAGCCCTGGGTGGGATTCGAACCCGAACCGTCGTAGTAGCAGCCAGGAACTCTACCACTGTGCCAAGAGTCGTGTGTGTGTGTGTAAGTGCGTGCGTGCATGCTTGTGTGTGTGTGTGTGTGTGTGTGTGTGTGTGTGTGTGTGTGTGTGTGTATGTACGTGTGTATACCAAATATATGCAAGAAGGAAAAGAAGTTACATTTATTATGTCATTTATATAATGGAGAGCATAAGACAAGGGTGGAGCAATAGCGAATCATAAATGTGGGCGATTAATCAGATGCGGGATTCAAGAGGAAAACGTCGTCAGAATCGAAGGGTTGTCGAAGAAGAAGAAACGTTCGCCTGATAGGAGAAGAGAAGACCCCGATGTTGCGCTAAAGACGACCACAGGATGGATATTGTACACAGAAGGCTGAACATGGGGGGTTAATTACGTATAAGATCAGTCCAGGTTGAAGATGGAAGAGGAGGGGAGTGGATGAGAGGTGGACTTACGCGTCTCCCTGGGAGCTTGCCATTACAGAAACGTGGTGGTGGTGGTGGTGGGGGGGTGTATGGTGCCGTTGACAAAATCATAAAAGAAGCACTGGAGATATTGGAATCAGATAAACACACACACACACACACACACACACACACACACACACACACACACGCATTATACATACAGACACACCAACAATACACAGTAGTCGACAGAGAAGTTACATGTCTGGAGCGAAAACATATGATAGAGAGATAGATAGATAGATAGATAGATAGAGAGAGAGAGAGAGAGAGAGAGAGAGAGAGAGAGAGAGAGAAATCGACGGAGATAGGGAGAGAGAGAGAGATAGATATAGAAAGAGAGAGAGAATGTCAGGGAAGAAACGTGAAAGTTGAAATGATGCTCTGAAAGTAATTGATCACAAACTGGACGCTTGGCACCAGGAGAGGACAGAGCTACGGCAGCCGCTTTTTACTCGTATGTTGATCCAGTAAACTTCTTCTCTTCGACATTTGATTCCCTTACGCCCAAAAATAAAGAAGGAATGGCTTATTCGGTGACCTTTGTTCCTATTTTGGAAAATGTGATGCGCTCACACTGGACATCTTTTACCGATTTTTGTCCGTCCATTAGTCTGGTCGATTGTGGGTCCTCCTCTTGTCGTTTGATTACAAAGGATTACAAAGGCAGAGCATGCCGACAGGAGACCTTTTGGTCCATATCAATGTCGGATGCGAAAAAATTATAATGATAAATAAATAAATAAATAAATGAATAGATAAAAACTATAATAAAAGAAATAATAATAACAAACTATAATAAAGGAAATGATAATAATAATAACTGATTCCTTCAATCGTCACTTCAAATCACTCACTTGTCGGATCTACTGAACACAACTCTGAGATCCTCGCCTAAATAGACGCTTCCTTGTTCTCTTTGTGGCGTTCGTCAGCAATAACCAGCGCTTCTATCCTTGGGGAGAGTATGACACCGAAAAGGAGGAGCATGCCGACAGGATACCTTTTGGTCCATAACTCGGTCGGATACGAAAAAAATTATAACAATGATAAATAAATAAAGGAATAAAAAAATAACAATATAAATAATAAATAAAATAGATAAATAGGTCAAGTTAAATAATAAACAGGTAAATAGTATATAATAATAAATGGACAGAAATAGTTATCAAATGAATAATAATAAACAGACAAATGATAACGAACAACTAAACAAATAACATAAAATAAATGGCAGGCATTACAGCATCTTGCTTAGGTGTTTATCTAAACGAATCTGAAAGCTTCGAACTGAACTACATTGCACTGCCTCTGCAGGAAGTTTATTCCATTCATTAACTACACGGTTGGCGAGGTTGTTTCTACCCACTTCCAAATTAAATCTATTTCCTGACAGTTTGAGACCATCGTTTCTTGTGGAGTCCAAGGGTCAAGGAGAGATTGAAGGAAGGAGAAGAGATAATCAAAAGTGATCAGAATTCTTTCTTTGAGTCATTATAAGAATGCCACGTGACTCTGATCCGTAGGGACATCATTAAAGCCTCTAAAATAAAGACTATAAAACAACTGCCTATATGGGGAATGGGCAAGATTTCTCCCATATAATTCGTTGCCTGTATTAGTAAATGCATTTTTACGAGCCAAAAATATATCAGCATATAAGTCAATAAACAAATAGATAAAGTAAAAAGATATATAAATAAATGAATAAATGAATGAGCAGATCCAATAAATTAATAAGGCATATAAATGAATAGTTTAATAAGATAAATAATAATCAATTAAATGAAGAAATAGAATGAATAAATGTACGAAATAAATATTCATCTAGTTTCACTATTTATCCGAGAAATTTCGATTGAGTTGGAACGGACCAGGAAAGCAATTAGCTGAATTTGAGCTAATTAACTTAATCGTTTAATCGGCAAACTATCATAATAATTAGCTTAAGTGACCTAACCCAAATATACTTAAACACGACTCGGTGGCGCGGTTGGTAGAGTCCCCGACTGTCACTACGGCGCGGCGGTCCGGGTTCGAATCCTGCCCAGGGCTGAAACAATTTCAGTATCGCTGCGCTTCGGGTCGTTACTCCAACTCTCGTGGACGGGGAGTTCGGGGTGTGTGTGCGTGTAAGGTCATAGCATTGCCCATAGATCGGTCATACGAGCTCTGAGCTCTCTTCCGGGAGGGAAATAGCTGTCCAACACGTGGTCCAAAGACAAAGGTGAATGCATAAAATACGAGTCAGGTTGGTGGCGATGTCGCTGGTTGGTAACACGAGACGTTTTGCTGTCCCGCCCGGATGGCCAAGGCGGCTTTCCAGAATCTTAATGACCTATTTTCTACGTTTGTCTTCTAAAAAGAAATCTGGAAATTAAACCTTTCCTCTTCCCAGACATTTGGTCCAATTTCTCCTTAACCTTTCCTAGTGTTCATATATATATATATATATTTATATATATATGTATATGTATATATAAATATATATATATATATATATATATATTCAACCACAATTCACTTTTAACTACATGCCATTGCAGTCAAGAATAACGAGGAGCTCGAAGGAAGCATATATATGTTAAAATTGATACGTGGTCGGGCCGACCTTCGTGCACAAAGATAATTTCAACATCTTTGTTTCCCGTCTGGACGAAAACCAGGAAAAAATTAATAACAGTAAAACAATGACAACAACAACAACGAAAGAACAAAAACAACAACATAGCAATATAATAATAATAATAATAATAATAATAATAATAATAACAATAATAATAATAATAATAATAATAATAATAATAATAATAGTAATAATAGTAATAATAATAATAATAATAATAATGATAATAATAATAATAATAATAATAATAATAATATAATAATAATAATAATATAATAATAATAATAATAATAATAATAATAATGATAATAATAATAATAATAATAATAATAATAATAATAATAATGATATTAATAATAATAATAATGATATTAATAATAATAATAATAATAATAATAATAATAATAATAATAATAATAATAATGATAATAACAAAAATTATGAAATGATTCTCGAAACCCTATCTCCTGTTTTGTTTGTGTCCACATTCGCGCCCCCCCCTCCCACGTGTTCCTCGAGTCTTCAACGAAGAAGTGCATCACGTGGCCTAGAATCAACGAACCCAATGGCCCAGGAGCCATATATTGAAAAATCAAAGGTGTGTGCATTAGTGTCAAGCATGAAATGGCAATTAATTGTTTGTTGGTTCATTTTACGGCCTCAGCTCAATTAACCCCCAGTCAGTCTTCGGAACCCAAAGGGCTCTTGTTTACTCAAGGTCATAAAAGGTTCACCGGAGCAAGTGCCAGGCCCTTTAAACGTCAAGTAGTTTTTTATTATTATCTCTTTTTATATGGAGTAACGCCTTTTGGACTACTCCTTTCCTTCTGTAGCAGCACTGGACCAGAAGCACCCTCTTCGGAGAGCCTCGAGAGTTCTGTGGTCTCAACAAGCATTCCGCGTCTACGACGCGTCATCTCGAAGGTCCTCCGCAATGATGACAAACATAAATAATCTGTTAACTGACTTTCCTGAGACCCGTTTACCTTAGCCACTGTCCAACCTAAGGAGGGTCTTTCTTCGTCTGTCACCAGATCTGGCAGGGACGGGTGGGGTGAGAGGGGAGGTGTCTTCATGTGCCACGGTCGGGGTTTCTGACTCCTAGATCGAGTCGTCCATGCGGTGGTGCGTTTTTACGAGACCTGGAAGACCATACCTCAACCAGCAAAGGAGATCGGAAGATTCTCTGTGGCCTGCAGCAGGTTCCTGCCTCCTCCTCCTCCTCTGTATATGGCGAGCCCATCAGGATCCTCCTTCAGGATTTGACGTCCACGGCCGAGGTTGCTGCCTTACAAGAACGTCTCTCGACTAACGACCTCATTGCTCAAGGTTCTCAGAGAAGGATAGCCCCGTATGGAGTATTGACTGCACGCTTTCACTAGTCTACTGACTCTTGTGACACCCCTACGGACCGGAGGCTCTCAGTCAGTCTTCTTCCAAGATCGGAGATTCGTCTCCACTCAGAATTAGAACACTGATCACTGGTATATTTGGACCAGAAGAAGAGGCGAAGTCGCGGAGACGAGCGTCGTCAAGACTTCGGGGACAAGATGGCCATGACCTCGAGCGACATCGGGGGTGGGGCAGATCGAGTGACGAGTTCGGAGGAGTCTCTCTCTCTCTCTCTCTCTCTCTCTCTCTCTCTCTCTCTCTCTCTCTCGACCGTCATGGGAAGAAGAGACATCACCGAACTGGGGCGAGGCCAACAAGACGAGGTCGTCTTCGGTGTGTGTGTGTGTGTGTGTGTGTGTGTGTGTGTGTGTGTGTGTGTGTGTGTGTGTGTGTGTGTGTGTGTGTGTGCGTGTGTGTGTGTGTGTGTGTGCGTGCGCGTGTCTACGTGTGCGTGTGTTTACCTAACAGTAGTGCACAGGAAAAGAAGAACATTCGTGCGAGTGTGTGATTCACTATGGCCTTGGATCACGTGTTGTACTCATGATCGACAGCTATTACCCTCCCGGAAGAGAGCTCAGAGCTCATATATGACCGATCTATGGGTAATGCAGGGGAAGAGAGGGGAGTAAAGGGGAGCGAAGGGGAGAAGATGGGAAGGGTCATGAAGGAGAGAGGAGGGGAGGGAGATGAAGTAAGGGGAGAGGAAGGGAGGGTGAGGGAAGAGGAGGGGAGGGGAGAGGAGTGAAGGGGAGGTGAGGGAAGAGGAGGGGAGGGTGAGGGAGGGAAGAGGAGGGGAGGGTGAGGGAGGGAAGGACAGAGGAGGGGAAAATGAGGAGGAAGGGAGAGGAGGGGAGGGCAGAAGAAGAAAGGGAGAGGAAGTGAAAGTGAGGGAAGAGGAGGGGAGAGGAGGAAATGGGAGGGGGGTTGTCATGGACAGCCGCAAAGGAGGGGCTTAAATGGACGTGCGCTACAATCCCCTCGTTGTAATCATCTATCATCAAGTATCGTTTCTATTGTTATTATTACTATCACTATCATTATTAACATTATTATTACATTATTAGTATTATTATTATTATTATTATTATTATTATCATTATTATTACTATCATTATTATTATTATCATTATTATTACTACTATTATCATTACTATTATTACCATTATTACCATCATTGCTATCATTATTATCATTGTTATTATCATTGTCATTACCAATTCTATGACCAAAATTGTTATTATCAATATCACCATAACTAATGTGAGTACAATCATTACAATCATCAATATTGTACAACAGCTATTCATGTCGACGCCTGACAACAGCGTACGAGCTTGAGTCTCCGAATGTGCGCCTTTCCTCCAAGCAGGAGGAAAACATCAAGAAGAAAATATTTCGCGCGCAAAAAGGAGGGTATATTATTTACACGTCAGCCGGCCACCGGCCAGCCGGCCAGCCATCCCGGCTCCTTTCCACCCGACCGATAGCATGCTTTGCCTTGTTGACGTCTCCTGACCTGAACAGATTCGTCTGTCGTTCTGTCGAATAAAAGTAGACAAAACGCGGGATCGATATAGCTTGGTTCTTCTTGATGGTTAACATACAATGATTATGCAGAAAAACCACCAAGGAGAATAATAAAATGATGACCGAGCGCTTTCGTTTATTTAGACGTCCTCAGGTGTACCCTGATGATGTCTACATAGACGAAAGCGCTCGGTCATCATTTTATTATTATTCTTGGTGGTTTTTCTGCATATTTAGACTTACGGGTTCATGTGATTTGCCATGCATATGATAATTAATTCTTGATTCTTTTGTTCTGCTTGCCCACTTGAGTATTTTGGTCGTTAGATGATTTTATTCAGTTGAAGGGAGCCCCATTTCCGCAAGGAGGGGGTTGGAAACCTATTCCTGGTTGAATAAAACCGTCTGGCAACAGATAGAATCATTTTCACAATGAGTCACGTGACATTTATGTCACAGATCTTTAGTGCTATCTCTTAGCAATCTCATACTTGGTAAAACTAAATATCCAACCCTCAGTAATCAACACATTATACCTATTACTTAATACCGAATACCTATTACCTAATAACTAATACGCATTATTCCATACCTATCACCTATTACCTTACACCTGTGACTTAATATCCATCACTTAAATCCTAGTACCTATTACCTAACCTAACGTTTGACATAATAACCACCACTTAAATCCTGATATCTATTACCTATCACTTTACACCAATGACTTAATACCCAACACTTAAATCCTAATACCTATTGCCTATTACTTAATACCTAATACATTTTGCATAATATCTAATGCATATAAACTTACATCTATTACTTAACACCCAACACCTATTAAAACCTGATGCTCACTACTTAATACTTAGCACTTAGTAACTGAACCCTAATATGTACTAAGAGTCTACGATTTTTACACTTAATATACCGTAGTACATTCTTAATACTTCTCTCTTGATACTTGGCACTTACTGTCTAGTACCTTCAGTATTTTTGTCAGTTAATACATTACTAATGAATACTCAAAGCCCAGCATTCAATATTTAATACTCAATATCCAGTACTCAGTACTTGATACTCATTCACTCAGAACTAAGTTCTCAGTACTTAGTAGATAATACTTATTATCTAGTTGTAAATACTTAATACTCAATGGTAAGTATTTGATATTAAGTACTTAGTACAATACTTAATACTGAAAGCCCAATACTTAACACCAAATACTCAATGCT
>NW_027467752.1:427500-435000 GCF_046742065.1 Oratosquilla oratoria
TCATGTTCACTCCATCCACCTCTGCCTTCCACACTTCTTTTACTAATCTTTCTTCACTCATTCTTTCCATGTGTCCAAACCATCCCAATACTCTTTCATCAACCCTATCTCCCAACTCCTTTTCCAACCCCGCTCTCCTCCTCACTTCCTCGTTTCTCACTCTATCCAGCCTAGTAACCCCTACCATACTTCTTAGACATTTCATCTCAAACACATTTAAACTCTTTCTCTCTTCCTCTCTTATGTTCCATGTTTCTGACCCATACAGTGCTGTCAGCACAATCACCCCTTCATACAATCTCCTCTTAGCATCCATCCCAATATGTCTATTTCTCATTACACGTTTTATTTCCCCAAGGCATTTGCTTGCTTCTCTCATCCACATCCTACCTCCACCTCCACTCCTCCCTTTCCAGCGACATTCGCCCCCAAGTATCTAAAGCTATCTACTTCCTCCAGCCTCTCCCCCTTAATACTCACTTCCGATTTGTTGCCCTCCTCTCCCCTTGCACATCTCATCGCCTTACTTTTAACCACATTTATCTTCAACTTCCCTTGTTACGCACACCTTTCCAAACTCCGTCACTAACTTCCTTAATCCCTCCTCTGATCCTGGTACAAGCGCAGTGTCGTCAGCAAACAACAACTGGTTCAACTCCCATTTTTCTCCTTTTTTTTTTAGCCATCCCCAATATCCGGCCTATTACCTTTGCATTTATCTTTCGTATCACCCCATCCATGTATATATTGACCAACCATGGCGACGTGGCACATTCCTGGCGAAGTCCCAACTTTACCTGAAATCATTCGCTCTATCCTTTTCTAATTCTAACACAGCCCGACTACTTTCGTAAAAAAAAAAGACTGTTCTTACCAGCTTCCTTCCTTTCCCATATATCTGCAGCACCTTTCTCCTGTCTATCCTGTCGTAAGCCTTTTCTAAATCCATAAAGGCTTAGAAAACATCCTTACCTTTTCCTATAGCTTTCTCACATATCTGTCATACCACAAAAATCTGATCCACGCAACTCCTACCTTTCTTAAACCCTCACAGTTCCTCACCAATTACTCCCTCTGTTCATCTCCTAATCCTCTCAATCAAAACCCTCCCACAAGCCTTCCCAAATACACAGTCACAATCATAATAACAAAAATTTATATATATATATATATATATATATATATATATATATATCTATATCTATATATACACATATATATATGTATATATATAAATATATATATATATATACATATATATATATATATATATATATATATATATATACAAAACAATACAAGAACAGGTAGGACCTCCATCATCTTCAAGAACAAGAACAAGAACAAGAACAACGACACTCGAGAGGCCGATGTTAACGACCTAGGTACGAACCCAACGTAGCACACTTGGCACAGGCAGAGGCAGCCTCAGATAATGAAGTGATATGTGTAAGGAGCCAGTTCTGACTACCGTAACCCGTTATGTTACGGCCTCCTCCCGAAACGTCCTTTTGCGTCGTCGTAGGCGTCCAGACACGCATGTCGAGGCAGGATCGACACGAATATGTATGCGTTACGTATTATGTATGTATATATCATATATGAATATATATATATATATATATATATATATATATGCATTGTATATGTATGCATATATCATGTATGTATATATGCATGTACTATGTATGTATATATCATGTAGTATGCATGTATTAAGTATGACTCTATATATATATATATATATATATATATATATATATATATATATATATATATATATATACATATATATATATATATACTACAGAGGCGGAGCTTACCGACAGAAGACCTTTTGGTCCATATCTAGGTCGGATATGCATATATATGCAGGGCTGTATACATATGTATATGTAGGTACTTATGTATGTGTATATGTGTGTACATATGTATATGTATATAGATATGCATGCATGTACGTGTGTGTATATGTATAAGTATATTTATGCATATGTACATGTATGAATGTACGTATATATGTACACATATATGCATGTGTGCATATATGTGTAAATGTATGTATGCATCCAAGCCCCTTAACTCCAGTGAACTTTCACACCAAATGGGGGATTCCCAGTCACTCTCTTCCTGGATACAAGTCTTAGAAGCGCATAGGACGAAGCTGACGACTTCGGCCGCAGCTGTCACGTGACGTGGGCTCCCGATCTTCCTTTCTAATTCCTAGTAACTAGTAACGTCTGTATACGTGCAACCCTCTAAGATTCATCACAAACTCAAATGAGTGCGGAATCACCGAGGAAGCCGCGAGTCGCTGCCTGTGCTGCTGGCCTACATCCGCACGCAAGCAAAGTCCTGCCCATCATCGTCTTGGCATCGGGTCCGAAGAGCGAACCGCGGGGAAAAACCGCGGCCGTCCGGCCTTGCACCAGAACTACCCGGAAGAGGTCCCGAACCTGGGCCTGTTTCCCCTTCGCCGTACACTTACCAGATACCAAAACCAGAGGTCTCATTCTGGGCAACCCGTCTTCACAGATCTGGGACCTAGCGGAGCACCACAGTCATATGCCTTCTCCAAGTCTACGCAAGTTAGGAACATTTCGTGGAAAGGCCCACTGATGGGAGAACATGATCAACGGACCAATAGGCCTAATAACCAGCCAATCAAAGAATATATGGTGAAAATGATTTGAAATACAATTTGAAAATAACTGACTTTATACAAACAGCAAGCAACAAAATTGTAATTCTTCGAAGAAAAAAAAATGGATTTTCACAGTATGCTTAAAAAATAAAATATATATATATAAATAGATAAATAGAAATTCATGAAAAATAGATGGACAAACAAACAAGTGAGCAAAAGAAAATTAAAACAAGTAAAATATAAAATGAATACGGAAGGTTACAAATGGGAAGTGCCGCGTGATAAGAGGTGCTAAAGGCGACCGTCTCGTTTCGCATTTGATCATATCATGACAGCGAGTGACCCAAACGTGGTGGGGTGGGGGTCGGTGCCCCATGTCCAAGTTAATATAGGAGGTTGTCCATATATATACATACATACATACATACATACATATATATATATATATATATATATATATATATATATATACATATATGCAGAAAAACCAAGGAAAATAATCAAATAATGACCAAGAGCTTTCGTCTATAACCCTGAAGATGTCTAAATAGACGAAAGCGCTCGTTCATCATTTTATTACTTTCCTTTGTGGTTTTCTGCATATCTAGAATCACGAGTTCATGTGATTTCTCATGCATATATCTATATCTATATATATATATATATACATATATACATTACATATATATATATCTATATATATATATATATATAAGTGGAGCTACTAGCACTTATATTTGGCCCTGTATATGACTACTTGTTTTCATTTCACATGAATATATACTCACGTGCCAAAAAGCTTCGTTCGAGTCGAGTCTCTTCTTTCATGTAAGGATCATAACATCAATGAATGTGTTGGAAATGAGCCTGTTTTTACAATTGACTATGCACACACAAACACACACACACACACACACACACACACACACACACACACACACACACACACACACACACACACACACACACACACACACACATATATATATATATACATATATACATATATATATAAATATATATATATATATATATATATATATATATATATATATATATATATGTGTGTGTGTGTGTGTGTGATGGAAACGTAGAAAACACCAGATTCAGAAGTATGTGTTATCTACGTTTCTACCATTATGGTTCCCGGACTCCAGCTTTTTTTCGTACACACACACACACACACACACACACACACACACACACACACACACACACACACACACACACACACACACACACACACATATATATATATATATATATATATATATATGCAAAGTAGACCACTTGGAAAAAAGAAACTAACGAAGCAGAGCGCTTTCGTATATTACATCTTCAGTGCAACAAGTACATAGTGATAGGAATACATAGACATTATATACATGATACAAAGGAACCAGGACAGTTTTGAATAAGCATACCGACCAATTACCCCCTAGAGAGCGGAAGGTCATTGTCAATTATCTTACGATGGTCGGGCGACATTAGGTCACATTCGCCAAGGAGAGCGGAAGGTCATTGTCAATTATCTTACGATGGTCGGGCGACATCAGGTCACAGTCGCCAAAGAGAGCGGAAGGTCATTGTCAATTATCTTACGATGGTCGGGCGACATCAGGTCACAGTCGCCAAGGGTCACTGTTTACAAAGGATTACAAAGGCGGAGCATGCCGACAGGAGACCTTTTGATCCATATCTAGGTCGGATGCAAAAAAAAAAAAAAAAAAAAAAAAATCATATTAATAATAAATTAAAACTATAATAATGTAAAAATAAATAAAATACATAAATAAATGCATAGGTATAGTTGAATAACAAACAAAAAGGTAAATAGTAAATGATTATAAATTGACATATAACTAATGATAAATGAAAATCAGACAGACAAATTATAACAAAACAAAATCAAATAATATAAGATAAATTATAATCATTACAGCATCTTACTTAGGTATTTATCTAAATGATTCTTAAAGCTTCGAACTGAACTACATTGCACTACCTGTGCAGGAAGTTTATTCCATTCATTAACTACACGGTTGGCAAAGTTGTTTCTACCTACTTCCAAATTGAATCTATTTCCGGACAGTTTGAGACCATTGTTTCTTGTCTGATTCTCATTCAATGTGAAACTTTGGTCACTTTTGATGTTGTCAATTCCCTTTAAAATCTTAAAGACCTGTATCAAGTCACCTCTGAGTCTACGCTTTTTTAGGGAAAACAGATTCATGTGCTTAAGTCGATTTTCGTATGATTTATTTTTGATATTTGGAATCAGTTTTGTGGCTCGCCGTTGTACTTTTTCCAGTCTGTCAATGTCTTTAATGAGATTCGGTGACCATACGGAAACAGCATATTCCAAATGTGGACGAACTAACGATTTATATAGCTTGTTAATGAGTGATGGACTTTTGAAATCAAAAGATCGCGCAATCAATCCCAGAATCTTATTTGCTTTCTCAGAGGCTGAAATACACTGCTTGGATGATTTGAGGTCGTTACTGATAATTACGCCGAGATCTTTTTCACTATCCACTTTTGTTAACGAATTTCCAAATAACTTGTAATCGTACTTACTGTTATTTTTACCTATGTGCATTACCTTGCATTTACTTGTGTTAAATTTCATTAGCCACTTTTCAGACCATTGCTGTAATTGATCTAAATCTTCTTGAATATCTAATTGGTTTGAGTGATCATTTGCCACTCCGCACAGTTTTGTATCATCAGCAAATTTGGAAACAGTAGATTTTAGTCCATGGTCTATATCATTTATATATACTATGAATAGAAGTGGCCCAAGAACGGAACCCTGAGGAACTCCACTTGCAACACTTTTCCATCCAGAAGTTTTTCCATTTAAAACAACTCTCTGTTTTCGACCTTTCAACCAATTTCTAGTCCAACCTAATAGGCTACCACTTATTCCATGCAAAGCTAATTTAGTAAGTAGTCTTTCGTGTGGGACGGTATCAAAAGCTTTTGCAAAGTCTAGATATATTAAATCTATATTGTTTCTTTTGTCATAATTGGAGATAACTGTGTTGTAGAATTCGAGTAAGTTAGTCATGCAAGAACGTTTCCGTCTGAAACCATGCTGGCTATCATTTATCAAACGGTTACTTTCTAAATGATATTCGATAGCATCTCTGATGATAGTTTCCATTATTTTTCCTACGATCGAAGTCAAACTTATAGGCCTATAATTATTTGGTTTCTTTTTGTCACCTTTTTTGAATATGGGAGTAACGTTAGCTAGCTTCCATTCTCTTGGGACATCTCCGGATATGATGGATTTCTTGAAAATAATTTCTAATGGAACAACAATCTCATTTTTCATTTCCTTTAAGATTCTTGGATGCCAACCGTCAGGCCCTGGTGTTTTATTAACTTTGAGTTTGTCTATACACCTTTTAATTTTTTCTTTTGTTATATTTACCGTAGTGAGTAAGTTTACCCCAGACTTTTCACAGGTTTCAGTTTGGAATTCACTTTGAGGTGTTTCGTTTACGAATACCGAGCTAAAATAATTGTTTAAGATATTACACATTCCTTCATTTGAATATTCAAGTTGACCGTCAGCGACATTAAGTCAATTTGTTGGATTACATTTTACATGATATTATCTTACTAATTTCTTGACAAATGAAATTATCAAGTTTGTACAAGCCTTTATGTAGGTTGGTATTTTGATTACTAGTGGTATGAATCAAACTGCACTCTATTAAATTTCTTGCTATTATGTTGTTGGTATAATAGATTGCCTGGGCATTACCCCAATCAACTGGATGATTATTTAATTCAATATGCTTGAATATACCACTAGAATGATTGCCATCCCTGACATTTTTCTTGTGTTGTTCAATTCTAATGTTTAAGGGTTTGGCAGTTTGACCTATGTAAAATTGATTACACATTTTGCAAGGAATTTTATAAATGCATCCTTTTTTGATTTCAATACTATTGTTGATAAGTTTATGTTTTACTGTACTATCATGTTTAAAAACTACCTTTACGTTAAATCTTTTTAATAATTCTGTGATACTTAACAAATTTTCTTGAAATGGTAAAATTAAAACATTATGATAATTGAAAGGTGATTTAGCCTAAATCACCTTTCAATTATCATAATGTTTTAATTTTACCATTTCAAGAAAATTTGTTAAGTATCACAGAATTATTAAAAAGATTTAACGTAAAGGTAGTTTTTAAACATGATAGTACAGTAAAACATAAACTTATCAACAATAGTATTGAAATCAAAAAAGGATGCATTTATAAAATTCCTTGCAAAATGTGTAATCAATTTTACATAGGTCAAACTGCCAAACCCTTAAACATTAGAATTGAACAACACAAGAAAAATGTCAGGGATGGCAATCATTCTAGTGGTATATTCAAGCATATTGAATTAAATAATCATTCAGTTGATTGGGGTAATGCCCAGGCAATCTATTATACCAACAACATAATAGCAAGAAATTTAATAGAGTGCAGTTTGATTCATACCACTAGTAATCAAAATACCAACCTACATAAAGGCTTGTACAAACTTGATAATTTCATTTGTCAAGAAATTAGTAAGATAATATCATGTAAAATGTAATCCAACAAATTGACTTAATGTCGCCCTATATAAGTAGTAGAAACAGTGACCCTTGGCGACTGTGACCTGATGTCGCCCGACCATCGTAAGATAATTGACAATGACCTTCCGCTCTCTTTGGCGACTGTGACCTGATGTCTCCCGACCATCGTAAGATAATTGACAATGACCTTCCGCTCTCCTTGGCGACTGTGACCTAATGTCGCCCGACCATCGTAAGATATATATATACCTTCCGCTCTCT
>NW_027467752.1:442500-445000 GCF_046742065.1 Oratosquilla oratoria
GAGAAGAACTTATGTCTAAAGGACGCCATATTTCCCCCAGTAGTAAAAACTACATTAATAGGTAAACGAAAAGAAACCTAAAGATAGATAAATATATAAAAATAAATAAGTGAATAAATAGAATTACATAAATACATAGATTCATTAATAAATAAACAATTTTAATAAAAAAATGTAAACAAAGCACATGTTAAAAAAAACAGCGAGAAAATAATAAACACATTTTGTACACGTGTCTACCATGAAGAAGAAGAATAAGAAGAAAAGAAGAAGAAGAAGAAGAAGAAGAAGAAGAAGAAGAAGAAGAAGAAGAAGAAGAAGAAGAAGAAGAAAAGAAGAAGAAGAAAAGAAGAACAAGAAAAAAGAAGAAGAAGAAAAGAAGAAGAAAAGAAGAAAAAGAAAAGAAGAAGAAGAAGAAGAAGAAGAAGAAGAAGAAGAAGAAGAAGAAGAAGAAGAAGAAGAAGAAAAGAAGAAGAAGAAGAAGAAGAAGAAGAAGAACTAAACGAAAGACACGCGAGCGGGGTAGGGGGGGATTACAATTTAGTGGGAGACTGGCAACGAGGAAAAAGGACCTTTATATGCATCCATGCATGATGATCATGCACGTGCTGCCTCCCCACCCCCCTCCTTCTCGCCATGATACAATTATTTGCTTCTTTCTTTGTTTGTCTGTGTGTAGGTGTGAGTGTGTGTGGGTGTCAGCATGTATAGGTGTGTGTGTGTGTGTGTGTGTGTCAGAGGGGGACGGAGAGAGAGAGAGAGAGAGAGAGAGAGAGAGAGAGAGAGAGAGAGAGAGAGAGAGAGAGAGAGAGAGAGAGAGAGAGAGAGAGAGAGAGAGAGAGAGAGAGAGAGAGAGAGAGAGAGAGACTAAGACTAGGTAAGGTAGACGGATCCTCTAACCGAGAAGAAGAAGTGTGTTTAGAAGCAAGCGTCTCCACTGTACCCTTCTGGAGTACCTCGTCCCGACACACAGTTCCCGATCTCACTTCGGAGAGGCCGGTGGCTCTGCTCTCATAATTATTCTGTGCGCATACTACTCCCTATCGCTCGTCCGTTCCGTCTCCCCGTAGCTCGATTCGGGAATTGGCGTCTCCAGCGCTCTTTTCTTGACTCGCTTTCTTTCGCGTTCGATAGCCGCTCCTTCTCGTCTAATAGAGGTGTTCAAGTGGATCAAAGGCTCTAACAAGGGTGACGCAAACAAGGTCATCATATTAAGGCAACAGGGCAGGACTCGCAGTGATAAATTTAAACTGGATAAATTTATATTTAAGAAGGAAATAGGCAAGAATTGGTTTACTAATAGGGTGGTCAACGAATGGAATAGACTTAGTGACCCTGTAGTGAACGCTGAAACTATCGGTTGTTTTAAGAAACGGTTAGATAGCTGTATGGATGGGGGTGACGGGTGGCAATGGACATGGAACTGCCTAGTGTAGGCCTTATGGTCTCTTGTAGCCTCCTTCATTCTACAATGTGGTGCGTCGGCCTTCTCCCTTCTCTCCGCTCGTGTTGACAGCCTCACGGTTTTCAACATTTCGGTAAAAAAAAAAAAAGTACGATCTATGTCTGTCTGATCATGACGGATTTTTTTAACTTCTTTATACGGAATGCAAACTTTGTCAATTTATTTTGGGTTAGGTTTCTTATAATGAATAATTTCTCTTTTTTAAGTGAAAATACTATTTCTATTGGAGGCAACAAAGCGAGAGATTTTCTAAGTTCCTAGTGTTGGCTGAGTCAAAAGTGGGCGTTCGTGGGAAGTTGATATTTCTTAAAGGGTTATCACACTGAGCTATTTTTCCTCCAACCTCCGATTTGTCGGCGGTATCACCATCCTCCAGAACATTTCCTGCCGTAGAATCACTTGAGGCAAATTATTTTATTTTCCCAACAAAGGTACATAGAATGTCATTTGATATTTTGCTGGAGGAAAATAATCTACCTCCAGCATAATATCAGATTCCTTCCCGAGAGTTGCTGCGGGCTACAAATTTGCTCCAACAGTCGAAGGAAAAACAGCCCAGTGTGATAAGGCCTTTAATCACTGGAAGTATTGGAAGCAGTTCAGAGGATATGATGTAATTAGTACAAATCTACAAATCATTATTCATATTTCCTCTTTGTTCTTGTCGTTATCGTCATCGTCGTGTATCTGTCTTTTTATCTGCCCAATCTCCTAATCACTTGTCATTGTTTTACTAATTAATGAAGTTGGCCTAGGTAGAGATCAAGTGGTATGTTGGAATTTGTTCAGGGAGTTCGTTGTGTTTTGCTGTGTGTGTGTGTGTGTGTGTGTGTGTGTGTGTGTGTGTGTGTGTGTGTGTGTGTGTGTGTGTGTGTGTGTGTGTGTGTGTGTGTGCGTGTGTGTGTGTGTGTGTGTGTATTCACTTGGTCTTTGGATCACGTGTTGGACTCGTGATCGACAGCTATTTCCCTCCTGGAAGAGAGCTCAGAGCTCGTAGGTCCGATCTATGGGTAATGCTATGACCTTACACACACA
>NW_027467752.1:450000-455000 GCF_046742065.1 Oratosquilla oratoria
GACCTTTTGATTTTCTGCCTTGCAGGCCGAGCTGTCCCTTCAGGGTGACGAATTCACCCGGCAAATCTGGGACATGTACGCTACCTTCGAGGAGTTCATCGACCACCAGCAGCAGACGACGGGCGACGTTCCTCCTCCTCCTCCTCCTGCTTCTGCTGCCACCAGCGTGGGCGGGCCCGCCAGCAGCTCTCCTCTCCTTCGGGAAGGGCGTGCCCCGGGGCTAGTGACGAGCCCCGACGACGCGAACGTGCCTCCCCCGGCGCCCAGCGGGGGCCTAGGGACGTCCTCGCCGCCCAAGAGGGATGTCCTGAGACTCGAACCCTCGACCCTGAGCACAGTCATCAGCGGCACGCCGACGTCGTCCGCGTCTCTGCCGACCTCCTCCTCCTCCTCGGCGGCCACCAGTACAACTCCGACCTCCTTCAGCGCGGCCAAGGACACCATGGCCACACTCGCACCCAGCTTCCCCTCAGCCCATCTCACCTCGGCCTCCACTCAGCTGGAGACTTCCTCCTCGTCCTCCTCGAGACAGAGGACGAGACACCCGAGGGGAGACGCCCCATCTCCCTCGCGAACCGCGAGGGACGACCTCTCGCTCGCCTCCCCGCGCCGGAGGCGACGACCTCGGAAACTCCGCCGAAGTGTGGACAACCCTCTCCTGGACACCATCAGTGCCATCGAAGACTGCGAGAGCGACGAGTACAGCGAACTCCCCGGGGCCTACGCGCGTCTTCACCCGGAGACGGACAGCATCGGGTACGCCGGGTCGAACAGCATCGACAGCGGGTACAAGAGCGCCTGTCCCACCCCGGAACTGACAGACGGACTCTACAGCCACGAGAAGCTGGAGAAACGGGGCTCCATCGCGTCCCTCGGGAGCACCGGTTCCTCAGGGGGCAGCGGAGGGAAGCCTCGAATAGCCATGGGGACCCGCGTGATGGCTCGGGGCCTCCCCAAGTCCCCGAGCTCGGGAAGCGCCATCCGGAGGCCCGGCTCCGACGGCAACTACGACCTCGACCAGCTCATGTATCTGCGGCAGTCGCTGCTTATGTCCCCGCCACCTTCTAGTCAACAGTTTCCTAGTCCCGCCAGCGGACCCGGAGAAGTTCGAAACCCAGGATTCTCTAGATACTCCCCCAGAAGCTCACCCTCCCCCTTCACACCCAGAACCATCAGCCCAGGAGCCGCTGCGGGCACGACCGGAGAGTCGACTTCGGCGGCGGGGGCGGCGCCCCACGGAAGACCCAGCTCGCCTCTCCCCCGACGCACATCCCCAGCCAGATCCCACTCCCCAGAGCCGCGTCCCCGGAGCGCCTCGACGGGGTCCCGGACCTCGCCGGCTCCACGGTCCCGGCGCGGGTTGCGGTCGGGTTCCCCCATGATGGGGTCCACGGGTTCCCTACCTCGAGCAGCGAGTCCTCACCGCCGCCCACGGACCCTCTCCCCGGCCCTCCGGGAGGACACCCGGCCCCCGACGTCCTCCCGCCACTCCTCCCCCGGGGTCGGGCCCACCGGGAGACTCCGCTACAGCCCCGGGGGACCCGGAGGCGGAAGACCTCCTTCGCCGATCGTCGGGGACGCCGGTGACGGACTCGCCATGCTCGAACAGGAGATCGACGCCCTTCTGTACGGCCGCCAGGGGTCGCACTTCGACGGACTCCTGAGGAACAGGACGAGCAGCAGCAGCAGCGCCAACCAGTCGGACGCCGGCGCCGTCGAGTACTACGACCTCGAGAGCGTGGAGGAGTTCCCTTGTTCCTACGTCACCATGATCGAGGACAAGTACCGACCTGCCGTGGCCAAGGTTAAGCGGCTTAGAGGTGAGATGCAGCAGGCTCTTGGGGGTTCAGGTTTGTCCAGGACGGCTTCGGCCGCAGGTAAGAGGTTCCTGGCGTTGCGGGGACTCTTGTGGCGGTCTTAGTTCGTCGTACTCACAGTTTGACCTGCATGACAGCCTCTCCTCTTCCTCCTCCTCTTCCTCTTCCTTAACTCGCAGATGCGACTGGGAAGATCCATGTCAAGACAAGGTCCTTCTTGGTACAACGTTTCTCTTGTGAAAGTTTTATCAGGTACACGGATGAAGATCTAGCGGGCATGTCGGCGTAGCAATAAAGACTTTGTCTTCGCATGGTTTCTTTTACTTGTAGGCAGTTGCCTCTCTAATTCAACCCACTGATGCTTTGAACTCACTCACCATCCCACTTCCTACGCAGAAGGAAGTGAGAAACTTCTGGTAGGGAAAACCCTGTCATTTTTGGTAAGCGTTTTTTTTTTTTTTTTTTTTTTTTTTTTTAAATCCGACAGTGGGCCTCCCCGCATGGCCAGGGCTGCCGGGAAACAACGCAGCAAGACCGCGGTGGGTTCTTGAACTCAAACTCACGACCACCTGTTCACGAGTCCAAGACACTATCCACTGGGCCAGCGCGCGGCCGTTTGAAGTCACTAGATATTTTTATCTGGTCAGTGCTTGCTGATCTCATTCAGATAAAGAGGGACTTCAGAACTGAAATCTGAAGTCACCCTATGATCTCAAATCATTCGAAAGAGGGTTTTCAATGACCTGGTCTCCAACGATTCGGAGTGAGATTCGAATTACCCCCAACTTATTCTCAATAACTTGAGATAATTTTTGAGTCATCTCATCCCAAACACTTCGGGAGTTGACCAGAGAGGGTTCCGAATCGACCCCCCAAGGTCCCCCTCTGCCTGAATAAAATCGCCTGACGTCAAGTCGGGATAAAGTTCCAACACTGAGGCCCCAGCAAGAGACAATGTCATTCATTGGCACAGTGGTCTTGCTCCTCATTGGTGATTTCGGAGGCTCGAGTTCGACTCCGATAGCCGTAGGTGGAAATCCGCTTGCCCTGGCTATTCTAACACGTGAGGCAAAGGTGGCAACATAACCCTTTTGTTCTCGTGAACTCGTTTAGTTACTCTGAGCCAGGTTAAGTCACTCTAGCAGGATTAATATTTCACGTAAAACACACGTACTGTATCTAACACTTAGGTAACCATCTCTTAGAGAGCACAGAAAAAAAATAAATGAATGAATGAATGAATAAATAAATTGATAGATAAATAAGTAAACATAAATAAATAAACTAATAAAGAAATGAACAAATGAATGGATAGTAGACAGCCATCAATCCTGGATGACCAAGGATAAATCAGTGAATAAATATATAAATAAAAAAAAATAATAAATAGGTAAATAAAGAGATCAAGTATTTTCTGAAACTTCTACAGTCATGGACAAAAATCCTTTACTATCCGACAGTATTCCCAATACAAATGGAACATATACTGACAATTTAATATACTAATCTATACAGTATTTACATGACCATATAAGGCAAACCATGAGCAGGAAAAGATATGTCGAATAATCTACCGCGAAGGCCGCGTTTCCGTGGTGGAAGCCCCATTAGATTCTCGTTTTTTTTTCTGTCTCTTTTTTATGAGGTTGTACTTCAAAGACCATCTGAGTAATGAGACCAATTTTGTGGTAAGTTAAGTCACGAAGGAGGAGGGGTTTATGCACACACATCACTGAGAAAAACTGACTTCTAGTAATGGTATTGTGTGCGTGTGTGTGTGTGTGTGTGTGTGTGTGTGTGTGTGTGTGTGTATGTGTGTGTGTGTGTGTGTGTGTGTGTGTGCGTGTGTGTGTGTGTGTGTGTGTGTGTGTGTGTGCGCGTGTAATATATGTATGTATGTATGTATGTATGTATGTATGTATGTATGTACGTACGTATGTATGTATGTATGCATGTATGTATGTATGAACTGTATGAATATATGTATGTATGTGTGTATGCATGTATGTATGTATTTATGTATGTATGCACTGTATCCATGTATGTATGTATGTATGTATGTATGTATGTATGTATGTATGCATGTACGTATGTACGTATGTATGTGTGTATGCAATGTATGTACGTATGTACGTATGAATGTGTGTATGCAATGTATGTATATGTGCAATGTTGAGCTTGATGAGATGGCCAATCAGTGACAATGCAAGACGTTAATTTCTTTTTCCATCTCACAGGGCTTTTATTCATTGTATTGTTCTTCATATAATGCCTAAGTGTGCAATAAATATTATCAGTAGTTATAGGCACTAATCACTTAATAAATCTGTGATCTTACTAGATCTTACGTAGATCTATTTGTATATAACAACCAGGAGTGTTCACTATTTCCATAAGGTATTTTTGAAAATAGCTTCCATATAATATTTTCTTACTATAAACTGCATGAACTCTGTTGTGAGCTATTCATTTTGTATATTTTGGCACATACATACACTAAACAATTTTCTTTTACTTAATTAGCAAAATATTAAAATCAAAAATGTTCCTAAATGTATCTGATTTTCTATAACTAAGATGTAGTTAAACAGAAATGGTTCGCATTTCGCTCAATCCTAGAAGAGGGTAATCTAGGGGTGCATGTAAACTAGTAAACATGATATTTTTTCTAGACGTGTCTACAGTGCAAGGCTTAGATCAAGGGCCACCTACTAATATATTCTTAATATATAACATTACTTATCTTTTCATGCTTTTCTAGGATCGGTAACAAGGTAAGACTTCTTCTAGAAAACGCAAAGCTTTCTACAATTCGGTCTCTTACTATGGAATGTCACAGACTAGCTTGTCTTGTCTTGTCTTGCTTTAGCTTGTCTTGTACTGTCTTCGCTTATTTTCTTTGTCTCGTCTAGCTGTTTGCTTTAGATTGCTTTGAATGACTTTTTTTACGGGATATATAAAATTTTTCTTCTAGTCACCTCTTTTTTTGTCGTCTCTGGCTACATAGAATTCTAAATGAGACTTGATTACATTGTTAATTATGATGATGTTACATATGTATATTATCAATATCTATGAATTTATATATACTGTATATGTATATATATATATATATATATATATATATATATGTATATGCATATATGAATATGTATATGTGTATGTTTATTAATATATATGTTG
>NW_027467752.1:460000-470000 GCF_046742065.1 Oratosquilla oratoria
AGGGAGAAAAGGAGGTAAGAAGAGAAGGAAGGAAGAAGGGAAGGAGGGAAGGAGGGAAGGTGGAAAGGAAAGAGGGAGGAAGAGACGATTGGGTAAGAAAATGGCTAATCGTCCTTAATTCCTCTTCCTTCTCTTCCTCCTCCTGCTCTCCTCCTCCTCCTCTTTCTCCTCCTCTTCTCCTGCTCCTTCCACTGCTCATCTCTACCTTCTAATTTCATCTTTTCTTTTTATCACTTCTTCTTCTTCTTCTTCTTCACCATTGTCGTTTGCCCTACAAAATCTTAATCGTCATTATTTTTATTATTAGCATGTTCCTATTCCTCTTCTTCCTTTCTCCCTCCTCTTTCTTTTCCTATTCCTCCTCCTCCTCTTTTTCTTCGCCCATGCCTCTCTTCCACCTCAGCCTCTCCAGTCTACTCCCATCCACTTCCACCCATCTCTTCCACCCACTCCCTGTACTCCCTCAACCTCCACTTCTTCCTCCTTCTCCTCCACCTCCATCTCCACCTTGTAATACATTTACACCAGATGCCACTCTCTCTCTCTCTCTCTCTCTCTCTCTCTTCATTCTTGAACTTGATGTCTGTCATTTCCATCCTAGACCACTCCTCTATCCAATTTTCTCGACTCTTACCTCCTCCTCTTCCTCCTTCTCCTCTTCCTCCTCCTCCTCCTCATCATCTTCCTCTC
Organism: Oratosquilla oratoria; assembly: GCF_046742065.1. Lineage (NCBI taxonomy): Eukaryota > Metazoa > Arthropoda > Malacostraca > Stomatopoda > Squillidae > Oratosquilla > Oratosquilla oratoria. Next base: position 460,691 of record NW_027467752.1, read on the forward strand.
CCTCCTCTTCCTCTGCCATATCTTCAAGCTGAACCTCCCATGTCGTACCTCCATATCCATATTATCCCCACGGCCTATCGCCTCTCCCTCCCTACCACCACCTCCTCCTCCTCCTCCTTCTCCTCCAGGTCATGTCCCTCCCTCCCCCTCCCCCCTAACCAGACCCCACTGCCACCTGCCCACGCCTCCACCCCTCCACCCCTCCTCCTCCTTCGCCTCCTTCATCGCCTCCCCGTCCGTCCGTCCGTGTCGCGGTGGGATCCGGCCGAGCCCAGCCACTACTATGGTACCCGCGGGGATCAGTACTTAAATGACCCTCCCCTGGGGTGTCCAGGGGACCTATCTCCCACTGGACCCATCCTCTCCACTCCCTCTTTCGTATGCTATCCTCCCGATCCCCCGTCACACTCACACACACACACACACACACACACACACACACACACACACACACACACACACACACACACACACACACACACACACACACACACACACACACACACACACAGACACTCTCTCCCTCTCTCTCTCTTTCTCTCTCTCTCTCTCTCTCTCTCTCTCTCTCTCTCTCTCTCTCTCTCTCTCTCTCTCTCTCTCTCCCTCTCTCTCTCTCGCTAACGTAGTGGTTCTTAACCTTTTTCAGTGCCCTTAGTACCCCACTTGATTATCTCAGAAAAAAAAAATTCTCGTGCCCCCATCCAATATAAACACAATGCAAACATATGAAAAGAATTAGTGATACAAACCTTGCTGAGAGATGATCAGAGACAGATTCAATGACTGATCAAAAGTATTCTTTTATTTCGAATGATACTAAATGTCGTCAATTAGTAGGATACAATGAATGCACATGATGCTTGCTTTCTCATGGTAAATATACAGTACCGTTGCACTGGCTGGCTATCATGCCTGGTACCCCCGAGGTTCAAGGTTTCAAACCTCTTGGGGATGATACACACACACACACACACACACACACACACACACACACACACACACACACACACAGGTACCCCAGGTCAAGAACCACTGACTCTAACATATGAAATATAAGATAAGGCACGACAGCCCCGCGAGATTGACCACAAGGATAGAAACGCTGGTAAACTACAGACCATAGCAACAACAACCTTTCTTCCTCTCTCTCTCTCTCTCTCTCTCTCTCTCTCTCTCTCTCTCTCTCTCTCTCTCTCTCTCTCTCTCTCTCTCTCTCTCTATATATATATATATATATATATATATATACATACATGTCTTTTGCATTTTTCTTTCTTCTCAACCTCCATTTCTTTCCACTTCAATGCCTCCCTTCTGTTCCCTTCCCCCTCTCCTCCCTTCCTCTCCCTCCTCCTCCTCCTCCTCCTCCTCCTTTCCTCTCCCTCCTCCTTCTCCTTTTCTCTCCCTCCTCCTTCCCACTACCTCCTCACCATCTTTTTACCCTCCCCTCCTCTCCCGTCACCTTATTACTCTGTTCCACTCCATCCTTCTCCTCCTCCTCCCCCTCCCTTCTCCCCCCTTCCTTCCTCTCCCTTCCTCTTCCTATCCCCCTTTCTCTTACCAATTCCTCGCCCTTCCGCCCCTCCCCTCCCCTCCCCTCCTTTCCTTTTCCTACCCACTCTCCCTTACCCCCACCTTTTCCTTACCTCCTCCTTGCCCTCCCTTCCCCTCCCCTCTCCTCTCCTCACCCCTTCCCCTCCCCTCCCCCTCTCCCCCCCTTCTCCCCCTCTCGGACCCTGTCCTTCCGAACACGCCTACCTGCCTACCAACTTTTCTTCCTCACTCACTGCTTCGACTCACGAGTGCACGCGCACACACACACACACACACACACACACACAAGCAGACATACACATAAACACACACACACACACACACGCACGCACACACACACATAACCTACTGCCACTCTGCCTCGCAAACTGTACACTTCCTTGCTTGTCTGCCTACCTACCAACCTACCTACCTACCTACCTACTTCTCTATGCTCCCTACCTGTTTACCTCCTCATTCCCGGACGGCCGGCCGGCCGAGCGTCGTCCTCCTACTGCTCGCTCGGCCGCGTCCCGGGCCATTTACTTCATCCCGTCCATCCCTGGCGCCTCGCCCTTCATCAGCACTCCCACCATCCATCCGTCCCCCCATCCCCCACCTCCCACTCTACCCTGGAGTCTCTTCTTAATCCTTCGGCCTCGGAGGAATGAAATAACCGGGCCTTGGGCACAGCTCTGCAGTTTTCGGTCTTATTTTGAAAGACATTCCAAAAAAAGTCGTTAGTCCTGGTGGATTTCTTCAACCAAGTAAATTTTCCTTGCGGCGGTGTATATACATATACATACATACATACATACATATATATATATATATATATATATATATATATATATATACATATATATGTATATATACATATATATATATATATTTGTATATATATATACATATATATGTATATATACATATATATATATATATATTTGTATATATACATATGTATATATACATATATATATACATATATATATATATATATGTGTGTGTGTGTGTGTGTGTGTGTGTGTGTGTGTGTGTGTGTGTGTGTGTGTGTGTGTATGTGTGTGTGTGTGTATGTGTGCGTGTGTGTGTGTGTATTCACCTCGGATCTGCTGCAGCCTCTTTTCGAGACAGCCAGACACCACCCTACGGCAGTGAGCTCAGAGCTCATTATTAGCAGATCTCTGGGTAGGTCTGAGACCACTCACACTCCACACACCGGGAATGCAAGGTCACAACTCCTTGACTAACGTCCCGTACCTACTCGCTGCTAGGTGAACAGGGGCTACACGTGAAAGGAGACAAACCCAACTTGTCTCCGCCCGGCCGGGGAATCGAACCCCGGTTCTCCGGCTTGTGAGGCCAGTGCCTTACCAATCCGCCACGTGTGTGTGTGTGTGTGTGTGTGTGTGTGTGTGTGTGTGTGTGTGTGTGTGTGTGTGTGTGTGTGTGTGTGTGTGTGTGTGTGTGTGTGTGTGTGTATCCTTCACTCCGAGTTCACTACTCGGTGTGATAATGTTTCAAGGATAGAAGCGTTGGCAATCAACAACGAAATAAATTCGAAACAAATCGTGGACACCCAATCATGACCCACGATGCGCATTAGAGCGACGCAAATGTAACTTTCGTTGGTATACAATTATCGAATTTCTATATACACCAGTTCTCCTGCAATGAAATAAACGATCCTTTTGTAAGGAAGGCTGCAGTAAAACAATACCAATGAAGAATCTATTTGCGTAGTTCTGATGTATCAGATTTCAGATTCGATTGACGTCAAACTACGTCATCGTGTGGGAGAGACTGCTCTTTGTGGTCCATCTCGCTTTAAACCAGTGGCCCTCAACCAGTGACCCTCGACCAGTGGCCACTTCTGCACCCCACCCATCCCCCCTGGGAGGGCCACACTGGGCCACAAGGGGAGCCACAACCCGAAATCTAGTGGGAGTTAGTGGATGCGAGACGATTAAGTTTAGTGTCGAAGTGATCTTCTTGAGAGGAGAAAGGTAAACAGCATTGCATAAGTGTAGCCTCTAAGAGAATCCCGGCTTTAAGACCTTTGGCGTCCGCCCTCTGTCCACATGTTCCTCTAGTTGACCCTAGCCGGTAACCCATGCCATCTAGAATATCCCTACTCTCGAACATCTAACATTGGCTCATCAAGGCCAATCTAGTATAAATCGTTCAGGCATGATTGTATAGAAAAAAAATATCACCCAACACCCACCTACTCACCAACCGCCACCCAATCCCTTCCTTTCTCCCTCCCCCACCCCCCATATCCCATCCCCTTTCATTATCTCGTCTCTACACTTCAGCTCGTTCCACGCCATCATATTATCTCCCCCCCCATCAAATTGACCCCCATCACTCTATCTCATACGGTCTCCTTTCCGCCGTCCTTGCTCAATTAAGGAAGAGCCCTACTGGGCTACAAATGACGATAATCGCGTGACGAGGGAGGGCTTCCAGGAATGTCTGAGACTTTTACCGACTCAATCGAGGAAAAAAAAAAAAAAAAAAAAAAAAAAAAAAAAAAAAAAAAAAAAAAAAAAAAAAAAAAAAAAACACGATACATCCTGTCAATGTCGCCAACGATCTCCTTGCGGCCACATTCTCGCGTCCTTGGCTGTTCTCTGGGAGCATAATACCCTACCAAACCTTGCCATTCCCTGTCATTCCATATCATCACTACCGTTATACTTTTCATACCATATTGTCATACCCTCCAAAAACCTATAGTTGTTGAAAAAGTTATACCGAAAATAGTTTAACAAACTTCCACATAAAAACATTTCACATAAACGTCAACTATAACAATCTATCAATAATATATAAACTTTACAGAGTTCTGACATATCATAGGCATCTGCTTCAATGCGCCTGGGGTGTGAAGTTCCCGTGAAATCAGAGACAACGGCTACCCCCTTGCAATGGGGAAAGGGGCCCTATGTTTTCCATGGCAAAACCCATTCACAAAACTAGGCAGATTTGTAATACGCATCTAAGTCTCAGGACGAGTCATGTTTAAATAAGAATGATGTTCGTAACAACTGGCAGGAACTGGTTTACCAACATAGTAATCAATATATATATATATATATAGATATATATATATATATATATATATATATTATATACATATACATATGTATATATATACATATATATATATATATATATATATATATATATTGTACATGTATATATATTGCATGCGTAACAAGGAGATGCATTCCGTTTAACTTAGATATATCATGTATGAAGTCCGGCCGTCCACACTTTTGCGTACGGCTGTAGGAACTTTTCATCATGGCTTTTGTCATGTACCCCCGACATTATGGACTGCTGTTCTTTGGCCTGGAGAAGATCATCTCAATAGTGAATTTATTCGCTAAACATCCACTAACTCTCACTAGATTTCGGCTTGTGGCCCGCTGTGACGCACTTGTGTCCTACTGTGGCCCACTAGAAGGTCCATGGACCAGAGGGTGTGGACCACTGCCCGGTAGTCTTCCGGATGTTCCTCCGGTAATAGTTCATTTTCACTTCGGTCATCCCCCGTTTCCAGACTTTGTCCACTACGCGGCTCTCTCTCTCTCCCTCCTTGCCCACCACCTCCGACACACTCCGTCGTTCCTCACTCCCCCTCCCATTCCCACTCCCACTCTCCTTCTTGAGTACAAATAACGTTCGAGCCCACGCACACCACCACCACCACCTCCTCCTCCTCCTTCCTCCTCCTCCTCCTTCTTCCCGTTTGGGACTCTCCCCCGTCTCAGGGGAAAGCTACTTTCCTACGTGAGTTGCTGGGTGAAAGCCACAGTGGACAACTGTATTCCATTTATACATACTTTACGGTCCACTATATAACCCGTAATCTCTTCCACCGAACTAGATGTGCTCCTCGACCTCAGGGTACCTGCCTCCGTCCATCCCAGGTTCTCCTTAGACCGGAGTAAAGAACCGTCTGTTTTAACGAGTCCTTCGTTCTGGGAGTCACACTGACAGAGGACCCGGAGGCAGTGGAGGTACCTGGGGCCACCCTTGCTGGAGGGCGGGAACAGGCAGGCAGAGTCTGGTGGAGGGATTATTAAGGTTTATGGTGTCTTGGGTGGAGATGGAAAGGGGGAGAGGGGGAAAGGGGAAGAGGATTTGAGGGGGGGGGAGGAGGAAACATCCTCGCAGTGCAAGATGGAGATTATGGCGCCCGAGAGTGTAGTCAGAGCGGAGGGAGAAGGTTAGAAAGTTGGGGCGAGGTCAGGTAATGGGTTTTAAGCTATAATGTGCAAATGTTTGTTGAGCAGAAGCTGCTGCTGTCTTCACTCCGACAACGGCCGGACGATGACTGGTGGGTTAGGACTTAGGGTTAGGGAGAGAAATCGGGGTTAAGACTTAAAATTTAGGGAGAAAAATCAGGGTTAGGACTTAACCTTAGCCAAAGAAATCAAGGTTGGGATTCAGAGTTTGGAAGAGGAATCAAAGTTAGGGTATAGAGTTAAGGAAAAATATTAAGTAGTATTCAATATTAGGGAAAAAATTTAGGGCTAAGGCATAGAGTTAGAGAAACTAGGGTTAGGATTTTGCGTTAGGGCGAGAAATTAAGGTTAGAATTCTGATTTTGGGAGAGGAATGAAGGTTAGGATTTTAGGGTTAGGTAGAGGGATTAGGGTTAGGACTTAGGGTCAGGGAGAGAATTCAGGGTTAGAATTTAGAGCCAGGGAAGGAGAATAGAGTTAGCTAAGGGCAAGAAACTGAAAGCGAAAATGAAGTGAGCCCCAAACGAGACTCAAAATCGAGAGATGCAGGACCACAGTTGGGAACAAAAGTTCTTCTGTGTTTTGCTGGTGCGCGTTTGTGCGAGGACTTTAATTCACACATAACTGTAACCGCGTCCGGTTGTGGTTGCCAAGGCAACAGAAGTAAACAAGAACGTCCGTCTTTGTTAATCCATGAGACATTACACTACGGCAGCTTTCCTTTCCCGTGACTTTGTTATTACCATATGTCGAGTCTTGCACGCTTGTGTCTCGAGATAAGCTTGTTTCCTCAATGGCACAATTAAAATGGTCAAACGAGTTGCGGAAGTCTCACTTTCTGATATTCATGATCCTGCATCCCCTCCTTTACAGTCATAAAACGATTTCAGTGGCCGTCCTCTCTCAGTGGTTCAATTTACCGAGATGAAAGATACATAGATACATACATACAGATATATATATATTTATATATATATATATATATATATATATATATATATATATATGTATATTTATATAAGAAAAAATCTGGAATCCAGGAATCATGATGAAATAAGTAAAATGCACCGGACTCAGAAACAGGTACTTTAATCCCGACGTTTCGAAGCCCGTCCGGGGCTCGTCCCCAAGGGTTAAAATGGTGGGGCAGTTAGATCCTCATTTATATGTTTTTATGTATAAAAAGGAGGATCTAACTGCCTCACCATTGTAAACCCTAAAGATGAGCCCTGGATAGGGTTTGAAACGTAGGGATTAATGTACCTGTTTCTGAGTCCGGTGTATTTGACTCAATCAAATATGTATATATACATATATATATATATATATATATATATATATATATATATATATATATATTCATATACATACTTTTCATATGTTATTCCAGAATCATCACTCATACAACGAGATTAATATGAAAAAATATCCTATTATGCCGTCGTCCCTTTCGTCGACTGGCTGCCTCTCCAACATAACTCTTCGTCAGAATCCCGATCGCGCACAGCGTAGGACCGAAGACTCTCAGGAACTACGTAGTTTCCTGCGGAATCTCGCAATTATCCCCAGACATAATCAAAATAAATGCGCAGACAATCTCTCTCTCTCTTTCTCTCTCTCTTTCTCTCTCTCTCTCTCTCTCTTTCTCTCTCTCTCTCTCTCTCTCTCTCTCTCTCTCTCCCTCTCTCTCTCTCTGTTATGACCGACTTTGTATGGAGGCCCTTGAAATAACATACGACGTAGAAAAAGGCCGCATGAAAGAAAGAAAGAGAGAAAGAAAGAAAGAAAGAAAGAAAAAAGAAAATAGGAGGGGGGAGGGGAGTTAATATTAATGGGCCGAGAGGGTGAGTCTGATTAATGAGACATCGTCAGAACGAGGAACATTGTTGTGGTAAATGGGAAAGGAGTACGAGGCAGAGAGAAAGAGAGAAAGAGAGAGAGATATAGGGCAGGGCGAAGGGGCAGAGGAGGAACGAAGGACAAGGGGGTAGGATGGTGGGAGTAACAGGGGGCCATGGAACACCAGGCAAGTGTTGGCGATGGGATTAACCCATTCAACTCCGATGACAAGATGTCTTGTCATTTGGTCAAATAAAACAAAAAATCATAAAACACCAAAATGTTTGATCAAACACCAGAAAAATATGACGTCAATCCTCGCTTCGCTCGCAGCGAAGCGAGGACTGACGTCATATTTTTCTGGTGTTTGATCAAACATTTTGGTGTTTTATGATTTTTTGTTTTATTTGACCAAATGACAAGACATCTTGTCATCGGAGTTGAATGGGTTAAGTTCAGTGAACTGTGGACTGGACGCCAGCCCATCCACCCTCGGCGCCTTGTCCGACCACAGGGGAGAAGAAACATCGGAGCTGTGTCTTGGCGGAGATGGAGGACCATCGGACCAAGTGGTCTGGATCCAAGGTGAAGTTTAGCGAACTAAACAACATACAGTACATCAGCCCATCAGCCCTTGGCGCCTGTGTGTGTGTGTACGTGTGTGTGTGTAACGTGTGTGTGTGTGTGTGTGTGTGTGTGTGTGTGTGTGTGTGTGTGTGTGTGTGTGTGTGTGTGTGTGTGTGTGTGCGTGTGTGTGTGTGTATGTGTGTGTGTGTGTGCGTGCGTGATTCACCATGGTCTTGGGTCACGTGTTGGACTCGTGATCGATAGTTTTTACCCTCCCGGAAGAGAGCTCAGAGCTCGTATATGACAGATCTATGGGTAATGCTGTAACCTTACACGTACACACACACACACACACACACAACTCCCTACCCACGGGAGTTGGAGTGACGACTCACAGCGCAGCGATACTGAAATTATTTCAGCCCCAGGCGGGATTCGAACTCGTGAGGAACCAACGCAAGAAGCATACAGCGGGTCCCAGGAATCGAACTCACGACCACCTGCTCATGAGTTCGACATGGTATCCACTGAATTTGACAGAATCCTTATATGTAAAAACATGAGTAAAACTTTACCTGAAGTGTTTACATGTAAATACAAGGTCAATTTCATAAACAACAAAGACCTATTTGACCTTTTCTTTGCTGTTCACAAGCTTCCTATTTTGTTCTAGCTTCCGCCAGCTGATTTTATTCAGCCGAATGAGAAATTTGACAAATTTAGATTTAAGAAGGTAATGGGCAAGCATCGATTTCCCAATAGATTGGTCAACGAATGGAATAGACTCAGTAACCATGTAGTGAGAGCTGAAACGATCGGTTGTTTTAAGAAACAGGTAGACAATTTTATGAATGGGGATGATAGGTGGTCATGGACATGGAACTGCATAGTGTAGGCCTTATGGTCTCATGCAGTCTCCTTTGTTCTTATGTAAATAACCATTCCTTAACATGGATAGGGTCAGAAAGTATTCAGCAATATCATCCACTGAACTGGAACCTGCAGCCTGCATGCATGATTGATTGTTAAAAAAAAAAAAAAAAAAAAAAAAAAAAAAAAAAAAAAAAAAAAAAAAAAAAAAAAAAAAAAAAAAAAAAAAAACCACCGCAGCC
>NW_027467752.1:472500-475000 GCF_046742065.1 Oratosquilla oratoria
CTCCCATTGGCTTCCCTTATACGGGGGAGGAATTTCTTGGGATAGTGATAGACGAGAGCTGATCTCCTTTTCTGACCCCGCCATCGTCAGCTCGGGTCAACGGGTCCCAACATTTTCTTTGTTCCTATGGCCGAGTATCCTTTTTTTTTTTTTTTTTTTTTTTTCTCTCCGTGACCTCACGAAACTTAAACACAGACCCGACAGCCGAGCGATAATCTACATGCCCATACACACCTATTTACCTGTCATTATCTCTTGACGTCTCCTATTTGCAAAAATCCTCACGGCTCGAAACCTCCTAGCATGAGCTCCTCTGTGGTGCCCTGGTGACGTCACGAGAGGCGTGCTGATCTAGCATTCGCTTAGTTGTGGGTTCGAATCCCGCACTCCTCTCCGACTCCCATAGGGACAATGACCTGCCCCACGAGTCCAAGCATATAGTGCAAAGTTGCAGGGCTTTGGACGCAGCTACTACTCAGCGCCTCCCAGCGTAAGCCCCTCATCACCTTCAATAGACTCGACCGAATCCCGTGGCTCCGCTCTGGGCCGAATGAAGCCGCCTGGAGTCCCCCGGCGAAGGAAGGCGTGACGTCACCGAGGCGAAGTAGGGCGGGACGTCACCGAGGCGAAGGAACGAAGGCAAATTTGTTTGTGACTTCGAAAGTGATTTGTCTTTCGAAATCTGCTCCCGGGGTATCTCTGTGACCATACTGGGGATCCCCCGTGACCCCGATTAGGGTCAAGACCTGAAGGGTCGTGACCTGAGGGGCGGGAGGGAGCACTCCAGGTGGTCAAGGGACTACGCCGGGAGGCGCTGAGTAGTAGCAACGGCTGAAGCCGTCACCTTTGCCCTATGTATTATGTGCGCTTTGGGGACTGTTAGGAGCAGGTAACTAACAATCACCGCTGGGAATCGGAAAGATGGGCGGGGTTCGAACCCACAGGCAAGCGAATGCGAGAGCAACACGCTAAAAAAAAACAAAAAAAAACGCGCATTTCAAATGTCTACATACTCGTATTCGCCTAGTTGTGGGTTCGAATCCCGCACTTCTTTTCGATTCCCAGCGGTGATTGTTCACTGCCTGCTCCTGACCAGCTTCTGGAGAGTGGGTTTCCTTAAAGTGAATAAAATGGCCTGAGAGCGAGATGGTCCAACAAAGGCTGTTGCTGCTTTCGTATGCGATCCGCATAGCCAACGTGATCCACACGAATCTGATTCTGCTTTGGTATGCGATCCACATGTTTCAGTTATCGATTATGGCTCAAAATAAAAAAAAATTCATATATCATTTTAAAGAAAAAGCATTATTATTACCGAATTACCGAATAGTTACCGAATGGAAATGCGCTGCTGAGATGAAAGCTTCCCTCAGACGAATATAATTACCTGCCGGCCGACTGAGATATGAACGAAAACCGTGAAAGGAAAACTATAATTAGAGTAAACACCCTCATCCTCCTTTCACAACCTTTGACCTCTGATGACCTGCATACAAACACCTTAGAAAAAGAATAACAATTACATAGAAATAAATAGATAGATGAACGAAAAGAAATAAATACGAATGCCACACAAACACCTTAAAAAGGAATAAAAATTACACAGACATAAATAGATAAATAGATGAAAAATATATACGAATGCCACCTTAAGGAAAAAATAACAATTTAATAGAAATAACTAGATAAATAATCGAAAAGATATAAATACGAATGCTACGCGATCACCTTAAGAAAAAAAAACAATTACATAGAAATAAACAGATAAATAAATGAAAAGAAATAAATACGAATGCCACGCGATCACCTTAAGAAAAAAAAAAAAAGGAATAACAATTACATAGAAATAAACAAATAAATAAAGGAAAAGAAATAAATACGAATACCACGCGATCACCTTAAAAAAATCACAATTACATAGAAACAATCAGATAAATAAATAAGAAAAAATAAAAACGAATGCCACGCGATCACCTAAGAAAAAAAAATAATAACAATTACACAAAAATAAACAGATAAATAAAGAAAAGAAATAAAAACGAACACTTCAAGAAACGGAAGTGGCAGAGGAGGAAAGAAGACCCACCCGACACTAATGATATCTTGATTCGGGGATCACGCAAACCCTCCCCGCCAGACACAGACAGGCGGAGAGAGACGAGTTCCGTCGTCCTCCCCCCCCTCCTCTTCTCCCATTGGCTCACTGTTATCGCAGTTCCCCCCCCCCCCAAACAGAGACTCCTTTGAGCCTTCCAGTCCTCTCTTGGGACGGGAGAGAAGGGCCCAGAGTGCGAAATTCCTTCTCGTTATTTTCTGCTCTTCAAATGATGCCAGGGGAACCCGATGGGTCAGCGTGGGGAGAGATCGATCACACACCCGAGGAAGACTGCATCATTCCTTCGTTCTTTCTTCTTTTTTTCTTTCTTTCTTCTTGGGCGAAACCGAACGATTTGCGGGGCGCCCTCGATTCAAGATCGCCCCCTTCTTCACGATGACACCT
>NW_027467752.1:480000-502500 GCF_046742065.1 Oratosquilla oratoria
ATAATAATGATAATAATAATGGTAGTAATAATAATAATAATAATAATAATAATAATAATAATAATAATAATGATAATAAAGATAATAATTGTGGATAATGGAGACTTGTGATTTGATATTCCGAATAATGTGAACTACCTATTTACATTTACATTTGAGTGTTGTGATTTTCATTCAGCCGGAGGGTGACCCACACTCCCTAAACGAAGATTTTCTTCGCTTCTTCTTCATACCCTTGAGTAAAATCGTCTTTATATATATATATATATATATATATATATATATATATATATATATATATATATATATATATGTGCGTGTGTTGATTCCTTTAATAGGCCGAGAGTGACCCTACACGCGAATAAAGTCGCCTGACAATAACTAAAACACTGTAAAGTCATCCTTCTATATCTGGTGAACTTTGATTCATTTTGTGTCGTCAAGCAAGAAACTTCTGGTCTTGACCAGGCGGCTTCATTCAGGCGCGCCACACGTCCCCTCTCGGCTCTAATTAGTGTCGAAACCTAGAGCACGAGTAACAATTGAGGGAGTCTGAGCCTCTAACTAATGAGTGGGAGGCTCTAGGTCCCAAACTAATTAATGGAGAATCCCTAGCTTCTAATTAGTGGTAGAACCCTATGTTATAATTAGTGACGAGGTCCTAGATTCTAGTATTGAAATCCTAGGTTCTCACTAATGATCAGGGGACTCCTGGGCTCTAAGTAATTAGTGGGGAGCTCCAAGTTCTAATCAATTAGTGGGAAGAGGGGAGACCCCTGTATTCCAATTAATTTGGGGGACAGTAGGGGACCCCTGTGTTTGAATTAATTAGTGGGAGGTGCCCTAGGCCATGTGCGTTCCTTCTAGGTCCCACTGCAGCAAGCGGGAGAAACGGGATCCCGAAGCCTTCCCGCGCCGAGACGCCGCCGCCATCACCTCCTCAGAGTAAGGAGGGAGGACCACCACCAGCAGCAGCAGCAGCACCGGAGGAGAAGGAGGAGAAGGAGGAGGAGGGGGAGGAGGAGGAGGAGGAAGAGGAGGATGATGGTGTCACCTCCCCCTCCTCTCCCCTTCTCCCCCTCGTCCCTTCTTCCGTTCTCCCCCTCGTCCCCTCTTCCTCCCTACAGAGGACATTGAAAACCCAAAGTGTGTCGGAGGGACAGAAACCGGTGTGTTCAGTCGACGGCGTGGTTTTGGTGATGATTGTCATACTTTCGTGATGTCTCTCTGTTCTGCTTCTTTTTGTTGTTGTTGTTGTTGTCGATTTTTGGATCTTTGGTTTGCTTGTTTGTTTGTTTGTTTGTGCGTGGCCTTGCCCGGCAGCTTTCAAGTGCATGATAGTCTTGCTGTTGTTGTTGCAGTCATTGATATCATCGAGACATTTGTCACTACTTCTGCATTATCATTCGATCATTATTAGTTTCCATCACTATTATTATAATTATTACTATTATTATTATGATTACTACTGTTATCATCATTATCATCATTATCATTATTACTACTGTTATCATCATTATCATTATTATCAGTTATTATCGTTATTATTGTTATTATTACCGTTATTGTTATTATTATCATAATTTCCATCGTTATCATTTTGGTCCGTATTATTTCTGTACATTTTATCTTGTTATTATTATTTTCATTATCATTATTCCTGTTGGTACCTTTGCCATTACCTTAATCATAATTATATTTCCCTCATTGCTATATCTTGTGCTTTCTTTGTTGTGCTTTGTCATGTGACACCTTTATTTGTCAACAATTTTATCTGTAGAAAGGCATCAACGCCATAGGTGAGGGCAAACCTCTCACATTTTAAGCAAATTTTTCATTTCCCCCCACTCTTTAGTGGGCTTTCCACGTAACCAGATTTTGTGCGACTTCAAGTGGATGAAAAATAATTTTCTTTAGAAGAATCGACAGAATATTTTTTTCGTATCTTTAGGTTTTGTCTTTTTTATATTTAAAGTGTGAAATATTTCCACACCATTTCGTTCCTACATTTAGGTTCTCTTAGTTTTCACATTAATTACATCCCCATTACACAATACAACAACACAAGACAATACAATACAACAGTACAGAGGAATACAACACTCATACATACATATATTGTATAAATGGTTATCCCCGCCGGTATTCGAATCGCAGACGCTTCAATCACGAGTCTAGGGTTCGATACCCGCCTGGTGTATGTAATCGTTTATCAAATAGAAACTAATTATTCTCGGATCCAGTGAAACAGAGTATTGTTTTTAAATCCCTCTAGCTCAGCTAGGTTAGGTTCTGCGGCTTTTTGCTTCGACTAACCTAACCTAACATCACCTATTATACCCATCCTAACCCAGCCTGACTTTTCCTAACCTAACACAACTTATCCTAACCAATTCCAGTCGCAGAGACGCAGCCTGGTCCAAAGAAGTGAACATCTACAAGCACATTACGAATATATCCACAAACCAAGATATGTACACATACACACATACAAGTATTTCATAGATTTACTTAGTCTAAACATTCATAACGTGTATATACATAATATACTTATGTGTACTGACGGCATCCCTAAACAGCACACCATAGGGATGCGGTTTCCAACACTTGCATGTCTGTTTGCACTTTTCATGGAATTCATAATGTACAGATTTCTCTTGAACATGATCATATATATATACATTATCTGTTTTATTATCACGTATATATATATATATATATATATATATATATATATATATATATATACACACATATATATGGGCAAGATATTTTCTCTTATACATACTTCATTGAAAGTGATGGTCAATTGTGCATTTATTAGTTTCTTAAATAATAAATGCACAATGAGCCAGCACTTTTAATTATATATATATATATATATATATATATATATATATATATATATATATATATATACACCAGTATATATACATACGCGTGTGTATGGTTTCAAAGCCTACGAACTTATAGACTGGTATTCTTCCACAGTGAAGTGATAAGTGAAGTGGCACCTGCCATGCCCTCCCGTCGATAACACTTCCCCATCTTACATTTCCATTTCTCTCGTTTCTCGCAGGGACGAGTCTGGTACCAACAGTCTGCTTATCCAGCAGTAACCCAGGAGACTGCAGCGGCGCCCCGACGTGTCGCCTCCCGCACCCGGTGGTCCCCCCGTGCTGCTACAACCTCAGCTGTTGTGATTCCGACTACAGCTTAGAGTGCGGCTCCCCCTCCTCGCACGTGGCGCTGTGCATGCGGGCTCTCCTGGACACTCTCCCGTCGTCGACCTGCGATCCCCGCCCCCAGCACCTCCCGCCAGTCACCCAGCGTGCCTTCGGCTTCGATTCGGCCTGTGTCCGACTGCCCGACACCACCACCGCCACCCACCACCCGCCAGGGGCCTCCTCGTGCTCCTCAGCCTCGACGTGCTCGTCCTCCTTGTACAGCGAGGGGGGCACCGCCAAGGGCTGCTTTATTACCGAACTCACCGGGAGCTCATCTTCGTCTGAGCACCTTCACCATCACCACCACCACCACCACCACCACCACCGTAGCCAGCTCTACCACTACCACCACCACCACCATCATCACCAGTTCCATAACAACAACAACAACCACCTCCAACAACAGCAACAACAACAGCAACAACAGAAACAACTACAGCACATCAGTCATCTTAAACAGTGTCAATGGAGTACCACGTCTTCATCCTTGAAGACTTTACGTTGCAGTGACGAGGTCGTCCTCCCGCCCGTGTCCTCCTCTTCCTCCTCCTCCTCCTCCTCCTCATCGTCGTCATCTGTCTTCAGTCGACAACACGTCAACGCCCCCGTCAACGACTCCTGCAGTAGCGTCGACAGTAAGGCGGCCCTGCTTCCTTGTTGCCACGCTCCTCCGGATCACAACAACCAAGACGAAACGGTCTCGGAGTGCTCGTACAACAGCGCATCTTTGGCTGACTACCACCTCTACGAAGAGATCCTTTACGAATTGGTTCCTCCCGTCAAGCCCGAGTCCCGCTCAGCCACGCCTCCGCCCCTGCCAGCAAGACCGGCCAACCTCCTCAGACCCGACGCCCTGACACCCATGAGACAGGCCATGACGCTGCAGCCGCCGTCGCAGCCCCCTCCACAGCCACCACAGTCCAGCCCCTCAGCGACCCAACCCCAACCCGAAGTGTCTCCTTCGAAAGAGGCACCAGCATCATCAGCACCCCCTCGGTCTTGTCCTCCCGAGAAGTCTTACATGGCTTCCCTGGAGTCCCTCAACAAGGTCCTCCCTGTCAATGGGAACTGCGACTGCGCAGCGATGCGACAGACCCTCCAGAGTCCGGTGGCCTCGCCTCCTCTTCCTCCTCCGAAGCCTCCCGAAGTTCAGTATCTGCCCCACACGGGCCGACCTCCTCTTCTCACTGTACTCCATCCTCCTCCGCCTCTGCCGGTGAAGTCCAACAGAAAGCCCATACCGCCGCCAAAACCTATTTTCAAAGAGTCTGGGCCAGTCTGCATCAAGACTCAAGCTGCAGCAGCTTCATGCCAAGTGCCCGGAGGAGCAACCTGTAGTGCCCTGAAGGTCAACGGGAACGTCGGCAGTGAGGCTGCTAAAGGCGCCTGCAGCAGCGAAGGGGCATTTCAGCAGCAAGGTGCCCGTCAGCAGTTGGTCCTGAGTCCGCAGGAGGGTTCCTTCAGCCAGAATGCGAAACCTGAGCAGGAGGACCAGAGTTATCCGAAGTCGGTCAACAGACGAAGTAACCTTTATTCCATATTCAGAGATCGTGACGACCGACGCTGTATTTCGGCATCCTTGGAACAAGAGTACAGAGGCGCTGGCACGACCACCACCGCCGCGACATCGTCCTCAGGCCACAACTACCAGCAGCAGCAGCAGCAGCAGCATCAAGCCTGCAAGCAACAACCGCAGACAAAACAAAACGAGCTGCAGGAGCAACGACTACAAGATCAGGAGAAAAAACAAACCGATCAAAGACTACCAGAACAGAAACAGCAGAGGCACAGGCTGCAAGACCAGCGGTTGAAAGAACAGCGGCTTCAGGAGCAGAAGCACGTGGAACACCGACACCAAGAAAACATATCACAAGAGCAACTTCTTCAGGAGCAACGGTTGCACGGACAGCAGAAACAGCTCGAGAAGAGGCATAAAGACCATCGACCTCAAACGCAGCCGCTGCATCAAGAGCAAAGACATCGGGATCAACGGCTGCAGGAGCAACGGCAGCAGGACACTCGGCAGCAGCAGCAGCAGCAACAAGAGAAGGCGCCAGGACACCACCCTGCGGCTGCTTTTCCTTGCGGCGACCTCGCGGGTGGATCGCCTTGCGGGAAAGTGGCGGCCTCCTTGTCCGGCGCCTCAAAGGACGCTCTGGCTCGCAACCAGGAGGACGACTATGGCTTCCGAGTCGCTATTCAGGATGTATAAAGGAGACACTTCTCAAGGGCAGGGAAAGGAACCAAAGCCGATGTAAAATAGAAAGAAAAAAAGAAAAAAAGAAAAAAAGCAATTCCGAGTTGGACCGAAAGTGGAGTGAAGACTCTTTCTGTTTAGTTTTGTATGTGCCTATACAAGCCTTCCGTGGAAGACAAATGGAGGCCTCTAACAAGGACCTGACTGGAACAGTTTTGTTAGATCGTTTTTGAAGCTCATTGAAGACGTATCTTTGTTCGTTGAGGACATTCAGAAGTTCGAGAGGTCTTCAAATCGGGCTTACTCTCATCCTTTCAGTTATACGTAATTACAAGAAAACCACCGACCTTGACATTCCCTAATATAGGCGATGCAAAGACTCACCTCGCAGAGACAGGAACCGCTGCTCAAGTGAGACCTGTGTCAGCCCGAGCGGGGAAGCTGAGATTTTTTTTCTTAAAGCTCTACGTCTCAGAGGCTTCAACGGCTGCAAACGTTTTTCTTAATGTGTATGCAAGCGTGTACGTTTGTGTGTGTGTTTCTATGCATGCTTGTGGGTATGTGTTGCATTATATGTGAATGTAAATATTATATGTTTCCAAAAGTAATTTCACTCGACCTAGAAGTTAATTTATATGTACAGTACGTAAAATATGCAAACTACGGTAAGCTGGAGAGCACCGATGGGTGAACGAAGAGAGGTGATTACTCAGGATGCTAACTAACAGACTGCTCTTCTTGATGAGCCCCTTTTAACTGGAGGCGCGAGGTTGTCCACAAGGATAGAAGCTCTGGTCAACTACAGTGCCAGTCCCAGGGGACGAGGACGTTGACGGTGTGTGGCCAGACTCCTGTGCCCAACTGTGCAAACTATGACGGCGTCGTAGCAGAGGTTGACGTAGTCCCCGCCGCCGTCGTCAACAGTGCCGAGTGCAGGTGTAAAATGATTTACTGCTATCGGCAGTGCAGGTGCGATGATGTCACCACCAGGATTACAGGTGTTATTACTGCTATCATTTAGTAGTGTAGGCATTATGTTGTCACTTTTACCAGCAATACGAGTGTTGTATTGTTGCAGGTGTTGTGTTGTCATTACCAACAACTTAGGTGTTCTATTGTCAAAGTACAGGTGTTGTACTGCGACTACTAGTAGTGCAGGTGTTACTGTGTTGTCACTGCCAACAGTGTGAGCATTAGACGGTGATGATCAGCAGTGTACAGATGTTAGATTCTGGTGACCCAGGCTAATGATACAGGAATGTACCCTGAGACCAAGTGCAAGGATAGAGAGGCATGGCTCCAAGGACCTGGAGTAGGTGTCGATGCAACCTCCATCTTTATCGTAAAAGCGCCGCCGGACAAGACATGTGTTCTCATAGCGATCAACACTGCAGATTTTTTATACAACCACCATCCACATGATTTATATGTTATAACGACCAACCACGCAAATGTTCTTATACCATAACGACCAACACTACAGGTGTTCTCTCATGTACCGACCAGTTATGAATATGTTCAACTCTATCGAATGCAGGAGCTCATAGATTTACATACTCATGTGTATTTGCCCACACGTTCATGTAAGTGTGTGTTCTCACTCTTAAGCATACGACTACACATATACAGTATGCGTAATCCTCCATCTTCAAGTGCGTATGCCTATGTTCTCTTCCACACCTCCTTGTGTGTGTTTATTAAATTCTCAACTACACATACAGACACAATGGCGTATGTATGCCCACATGCTCACGTTTGAATGCCTATGCGTTCATATATGCACTAAAGCGGACAAATAAACTTGATTTAGGATATAACAAAACTATGCAAATACGTCTTACTAAGTATATGATGTTTTTCGTGTAATGATTTTCTTTTTTGTAAAGAAAAAAAATCTATTAATACAGCAAAAGCAGTAAATGATTTTGGATAGTTTTGGCATTGCATGGGTCAGGTTTATTTGCCCGCCATAGTACATGATTATGCTTAAGATATGCACTTGTGTACATGGTAATGTACATCCATATATGCATGTGCTTATTCATAATGATACATAGAAGATCATGACCCTCTCGTAAGATTCTCCTGCTTCATGTACATGCATGGCTGATGTTACACATGAATAACATGATGAGAAATAGCATGTGGCATGAGGAATACTACGTGGCATGTGGAGTAGTATGTGACGTGTAAATACAAGACGGTATGCGAAAGACTGACACAGTGATTGACCTGCGAATATCCAATGACGTGATGTTATGTGACAAATATCAGGGAATATGTGACATGCGAGGCGACTTCTTGTGAAATACTGTGTGACGTACGAAGTGCCAGGTGGCATCATGTGAAATACAGCGTGGATCGTGAAATTCTGTGTATTTTGCAAAATCCCTGGCGACGTGAATTAATAGGTAATAACCAATTAGAATACTTGTTGACACATAAGATACCTAACGACATCTTGGAAAAAAAGAATAATGAGTGACGTGGTGTAAAGTGACAATGCTGCACGACACAGAAATATTAAAGACATAAGGAATAATGTATGACAAGTGAAATCCTATATCCTAAAGATACCTTTGTCCGTGTGTGGGTGACTTGATTAGACTGTTCAACCCAATGTATTCGCTGACGACTTAGTTATCGGATGACATTTGATCTGTAAGAGGGACTGTACCATTTGGAATTCTATTGTGTGATGTTTGATGCAGTGAAGGGAAACGACGACCAGACCGAATCTCTCACAGGTCGAGGAAAGAGGTGACGTCACTACCACTCTCTGGCCCAGAAGCTCTCTCGTAGACTTGCAGCGAACTGCAACGCGGCGATGTGACAACCCCAGAACTCAAATCACGACATATCAAAGCGCCAATATTTTCCTTCGTTGTTGAGTATCTAATACATTTCTATATAATACACCAGTTCCCTTATAATAATAAGATTACTTTCCATAAACGAAGCTGAATTAAATGCGACAACAACGAAGGATATATTGTCAGGTTTATTACGTCGCAGACTGGGTTCGGTGTGTCCACGTTGGTATTTCAAAAGAAGAAAAAAAATCCGATGAACACCAGGTGATTTCAATCAGTTTAGGGTTGGACACGGAAGTCTTGAGACCTCGTCTTTTGTCCTAAGGTCATCCCTCGACTGAATAAAATTGCCTGGCGCCAACTGGAATAAAGTATGTAAAGTGTGTGATGCGAGTCTATCCAGAGAGTGTTAGCGTCGGACACCACAATGCACAACCACCACCGTTTGGACTTAACATTCTGATCTTCTGTCTGTCACCACTGGGTCCTACATATATATACATATATATATATATATATATATATATATATATATTTACATATACATATATTGCCGTCTGCATCATATGATATATTGTCACCATTGTCCATCTTATCCCCCCTATTCTGCCTTGTATCATGTTTCCATAAAGTTTTCAATTGTTTCTACAGAGCATTGTTGTTTTGTTTTCTGATCCTTTTACCCGAGTACTTCCTCTGAGATATCAAACTGATGATGATACATTTCTTAAAATGATTCTTTCTTGTCTGGCACGAGGATTGGCGTGTCACTTTTCAAAGTGGAACAAGTAATATTATCATCAATATGACGATCGATATTATTGCTGTTATCATTACTACTATTATCACTGATTATAAAGGGAAGAAAGAAATCAAATTGGATGCAGGTAGATGAAACCAAAAGAAAAGGAAGATTGGAAAAACGACCAGTGAAGACAGCTGACAGAGAAGTATTCTATTTTGTCAATAATAAAACACTTCTTATCTACACCTGAAGACAATACCGCACCGAAGAGATGGAGACTCGGTGATATTTAAGGAGGGTAGCAGAACAAAGGGAAATATGAATTAAAAAAATTATACATATATATATATATATATATATATATATATATATATATATATATATATATATATATATATATATGCAAAATGATCACTACAATAAACACGTGATCCAAAAAGTTGCTGGTAACCACAAAAGAAAATCCGGAAAGAAACAGAATTCTCAAGCGCTTTCGTGTTGTTCACATCTTCAGGGAAATACAAATGAAAATGGTAATACAGTAAGGTTTAAAAGACAAGAGACTAAACACTAGGAAAGGCACTGTCAATGTGCACTGATAGTTCCTTCCTAGTGTTTAAGTCTATTGTCTTTTAAACCTTACCGTATTATCATTTTTATCTGTGTTCCCCTGAAGGCAATAGAGAAAGCGAGATATCTGAGGTGAGTATCGGTTTGAGGCAGGGGTGTATAATGTTGCCGTGGTTGTTTAATCTGTATACGAGTATGTATGGAGCAACAAGAACAATAAAAGCAATAATTATGAGTATGGAAGTATATTTGGAGAGCTGGTCAAGAACAGTTGATGAATAGTCTCGTGAGTTAGAATGACACTGTTCTGTTCGATGAATCAGAAAAATGTTTACAGTGAGACGACTTGGTAAGGTATGTTGGAGAAGAGAGCCGAAAGTAGGGTTCTACTGGGATCCAAGAGCAGAGGGCACAGATACACAAGAAAGAGAAATAACGAAGAAAAAGATGATTGATAGGGTGAAGGAGGGGTAGAATGTAGTAGGGGCTTTAAGAGCCGTACAGAAAAGAATGCTAATGGAAGCAACGAAAGGAATACACGAAGCGGACCTTTGTGCAACGTATCCCTGATGTCGATCCTACTCATAGGGTTGTCTCCACAAGAGGCAACCTTCGATGAAGGAGACGATGAGGACGTCCACAAAATTCATGGCAGAGCAAGTTGATGGAACCTATCCAGAGTTGTCTGGAATAGGAAGGGAGGGTGGCTGGGTACATGGGAATCTGTTCGGACAGACCGTGGGGACCGGAACTTGCGTTTGAGTGAAGCAACGCGCTTCCTGGTGTATGCCCCCAACTGATGATGATGCTGATGATGACCACTGTGTATGGGAGTGAGGTCTGGACGATGTGTGCAAGGGAAATACATCGTGGAGAGAAAGTGGAACGGTGGTGCTTAAGGCCAAGTGCTGCGTCACGAATCTGACGGAAGGCGAATCGAAGGAGCACGAGAAAGGATAAGAGTACAGACAGAACTTGGAGAAAGAACAGAACAGGCCATCTTGAGGCGGCTAGGTCATAGTATGAGAATGGATGAGGATAGACATTATCATATGACTCAAGAAGTTGTGGAGCAGATCAAGGGAAAGATGGATAGATGATGTGAATGTCAGGATGTCGAACAAGCAAAAACGTGTGCAGATAAGTGTTAAATGAGTGTAAGATGCACAGTGAATAAGATGACAGAATCGATGGGGAAGTCATGTGGTGCAATGTTTTCATGGTGAAAGTAGGAAGGAATATTTTGAAAAACAATACAAGGGGTTACGATACTTCTCTTTCATGACTGGCTATCTCTTCTCGTGGGTAATGGAGTATTGGCTGAATATATATATATATATATATATATATATACATATATATATATATATATATATATATACATATATGTATATATACATACATATATATATATATATATACTGTATATATATTGCATATATATATATATATATACTGTATATATGTATATATACATATATATATATATATATGTATGCATACGTGTAATATGTATATATATATATATATATATATATATGTATATATATATATATATATATACCTATTATATTCATACATATACTTGTACAAAGGGCTTTTTCCTCCTTACAAGGGAAGTAGCCAAAGTCACCCATTTCATCCTCAAATACTCCACTCCAGTTCACCAATCCTCCCTCCCTCTTTTCTTGGCTCGTCCTGGATGATGGGTCATCCCTGCATTTCGCACACCGATCTGAATCAGAAGCAACGCAGCAGGACATACCACATCCACAGCAAGGCCGCTTCATTGAATTGGCGACCCCCCTCCCCTCCGTCCCCTCATGCAGAAAACGGGGAGAAAATCCTTCGGGCTGCATCAAAATATCATTCACACATACTCCCTAACCTCCCATCCCCCACCCACTCCGTTTCCATGCATCACAGCATCACCCATAAACAACCGTTCTCCACTCACACTTATGTTCTGTCCTCTCCCTTCCTTGCTCAACAGACATCCCCCTCTTTCCCAACGCCCCTTTCACCCCATCTCATCCTTTGTCGTCCCCTCATGTTCACTCCATCCACTTCTGCCTTCCACACTTCTTTTACTAATCTTTCTTCACTCATTCT
The DNA here is from genome assembly GCF_046742065.1 of Oratosquilla oratoria. Classification (NCBI taxonomy): domain Eukaryota; kingdom Metazoa; phylum Arthropoda; class Malacostraca; order Stomatopoda; family Squillidae; genus Oratosquilla; species Oratosquilla oratoria. Next base: position 491,665 of record NW_027467752.1, read on the forward strand.
TTCCATGTGTCCAAAATATCTCACTACTCTTTCACCAACCCTGTCTCCCAACTCCTTTTTCACCCCCGCTCTCCTCCTCATCTCCTCGTTTCTCATTTTATTCATCCTAGTATCCACTACAATACTTCTCAGACATTTCATCTCAAACACATTTAAACTTTTTCTTCCTCCCTTGTGTTCCATGCTTCTGCCCCATACAGTGCTGTCGGCAACAATCGCCCCTTCATACAATTTCCTCTTAGTATCTATTCCAAAATGTCCATTTCCCATTACACTTTTTAATTCACCAAGGTATTTACTTGCTTCTCTCAATCTACATTTTACTTCTACCTCCACTCCTCCCTTTAACGCCACATTCGCACCCAAATATTTAAAACTATCCACTTCCTTCAGTCTCTCTCCCTTAATACTCACTTCCAATTAGCTGCCAACCTATCCCCTTGTATATCTCATCACCTTAATTTTAACCACGTTTATTTTTAACTTCCTTCTTTCGCACACCTTCCCAAACTCGTCATTAACTTCCTTAATTTCTCCTCTGATCCTGGTACAAGCACAGTGTCGTCAGAAAACAACAACTGGCTTATCTCCCGTTTTTCTCCATTTTATTAACAATCTCCAATCCCCGGACCATTAACCTTGCATTCACCTCTCGCACCAACCCATCCATGTATACATTGAACAGCCATGACGACAGACACATTCCAGGCGAAGTCGCACCTTTACCTCAAACCCCTCGCTGTCTCCATTTCTAATTCTAACACAAGATTTACTACTCTCGTAAAAACTCTTGACTGCTTTTAACAGCTTTCCTCCTATCCCATATATCTGCAATACCTCCCACAGTGCCTTCCTGTCTATCCTATCATAAGTCTTTTCCAAATTCTAAAGGCACAAAAACATCCTTACTTTTTCCTAAAGCTTTCTCACATATCTGCCTTACCACAAAAATCTGATCCACGCAACCCCTACCTGCCCTAAACCCACACTGTTCCTCACCAATTACTCCCTCTCTTCCTCTCCTAATCCTCTAAATTATAACCCTTCCATAAGCCTTCCCAACTATCCCGCTGAAATTACTACACTCACACTTGTCCCCTTTTCCCTTATAAAGCGGGACTATACAGGCAGTCCTCCAGTCCTTCGGTACTCTACCCTCTTTTAGACAAATATTAAACAACCTCACTAACCAGTCCACCATCACTGTACCTCCTTTTTAAAACTCTTCACATGAGACCCATCTAACCCAGGTGCCATACCTGCTCTTATCATTTTGATAACTGCTTTCATCTCATCCTTCCTTATTTCTCCTCCATTTTCCTCACTCATCACTGTAATTTTCTTAGCGCTTCACACTGCAACTATCTTTCCCTCCGTATCCTCCTTCACATTTAACAACCCTCTAAAATATTCTGTCCATCATCCTCTTACCGCCGTCTCTTTCATTATCATTTCTCCATCTACACTTTTTGCCCTTTCTTCTCTACTTAAATCGCCTCCCGTTCCTCTCTTAATTTCCTTCCAAAACATGATTTTATTACTTTCAAAATTTTTCTGTCATACTCTTCCGCCATTTCACATCTCTATTTTTTCCCCTTGATCTTGTGTTTTACTTCTCTTCTTTTTTCTTTCTACCTCTCATATGATTTTCTCGTCCTATTTTGCATATATATATATATATATATATATATATATATATATATATACATACATATATATTCATATATATATACAATATATAATATATATACACATACACATATATATACATATATTATATACATATATATATATATGTATATATATATGTATATATATATATATATATATATATATATATATATATATGTATGTATGTATATATGTGTATATATACACACTATTATTACTACTAACAAATGACTCCGCCCAGCGCTGGACGAAAAAAACCCGATGATATCAGCGATTGCAGACTTCTACGGATGGCGGAGGTCCACGACCCGCCAGCTCTTTTTGTCGATCTCGGTAAGTTCTGCCCGAAGGTCAAGGCACTTCTGGAGCCACTATAGCATTATCATTGACCACTTCAGTACGAGTCAATTTCTCGCGCGCAGCATCGGCTGCCATAAGTACGATGCATCACACTAATCGCATCATAAAATATAAGGTCATTGTTGTATTACTCGTTCTCTTTTGTAGTAGTACCATTAAGAGCATAAGATTATAAGAACGGAGGAGACTGAGAGAGATTATAAGGCCTACACTAGTCAGTTCCATGTCCCTCGCCACGAGGACACTGCAAAAGGCCATAAGGCCTACACTAGGATTTATGGCCACCTGTCATCCCTATCCATAAATTTTTCTAATCATCTCTTAAGACAACTGTTTTAACATTCACTGCATGGTTGTTACTAAGTCTATTCTATTCGTTAACCACTCTGCCGGTAAACCAGTTCTTGCCTATTTTCTTCTCAGACCTAAATTTGTCTAATTCAAATCTAATTTGCCTGACACTGGTAGATCCTTCCCAGGGTACCCGAAGAGCACCAAAACAAACCATATATATATATATATGTATATGTATATATATATATATATATTTATATATATATATATATATATATATATGTATATATGTATAAATATATGTATATAAATATATATAATATGTAAATATACATTATATAAATATATATATATATAAGTATATATATGCATATATATATATATATATGTATATATACATATATATATGCATATGTATATGTATATACATACATATACTGTATATATATATATATATATACAGTATATATATATATATGTATATATAAACACTAATATATATATATATATATATATATATATATATATATATATATATATATATGTATATATATATCACAGGTGAGAAATGTAGTAACACATTTGTAAATCACAACTAACACCACAGTCGGACGAAAGAAAAAGTTGCGTAAGCGGAACTATATATTTCGATTGCTACCTGCAATCCTCTTCAGTAGTACTGAAGAGGATTGCAGGTAGCAATCGAAATATATAGTTCCGCTTACGCAACTTTTTCTTTCGTCCGACTGTGGTGTTAGTTGTGATATATATATATATATATATATATATATATATATATATATATATATATATATATATATATACACATAGTGTATATATGTATAATGTATATAATAGATATCAGTTGCTAATTATAAAAGAAAAATGAGTGATTTAGTATGAAGGGATGTCACAAAAAAAAAAAAAAAATCATCCCACTCCCATAAAGTGGAAGTGAGAAACCCCTGGCAGGGCAAGCCCTGTCAGTTGCGGCATGCCGTTTCTTTTTCTTCTTCTTCTTCTTCTTCTTCTTCTTCTTTTAGGCCGGTGTTTGGGTCACCTCCCCGCCCAGCCAGGACTGTCGGGACCCAGCTCAACAAACCACGCAGCGGGTAAAGGAAATCGACCTCACGACCACCTGCTCACGAGTTCGACACGATATCCACCCACTGGGCTACTTAAATACTGATTTTGCATAAAATGCGGTCAATATCCAAGCCACCACCCTACAACTGACCCACGTTTACACAGTGGTAGAGTTCCCGGCCGCCACTACGGCGGTCCGGGTTCGAATCCCGTCCAGGGCTGAAATAATTTCAGTATCGCTGCGCTGCGAGTCGTGACCCCAACTTTCGTGGGCGGGGAGTTGGGTGTGTATGTGTGGGTGTAAGTAAGGTCACAGCATTACCCATAGATCGGTCATATATGAGCCCTGAGCTCTCTTCCGGGAAGGAAATAGCTGTCGATAACGAGTCCAACACGTGATCCAAGACCATGGTGAAACTCACATTGTCTTTATACACTTCAATGCGCACCTGAATACATTCATTATTCATTAATGAATGTGATACTCTCGAGTCTAGACACTCCACGTTGGCAGTGACAAAGACTTTGGAGTTTCTTGTACTCCCAAACTCCCTCTGAGGACAGGGTCAATATGAGACATCTTAATCAAGAACTCCACGAAAGTTTACCCCGATGTGGTACAAGAATCGCTATTCCCAACCCCCCCCAACACCCCCAAACCCCCAACCCCCCCCCCAAAAAAAAAAAATCAAAGAATGCCTCCAAAATATTTCCAAAAAATATCACCCCGAAAAATATACCTAAAAATATCCTCCCCCCCACAAAAAAGAAAAGAAAGAGAAAATACTCCCCCTTAAAGAAAAAAAATATTCCCTGAATCTCCTTTAAAAAATTGTGATTTAATATATGTTTTTTTTTTTCCTGGAGAACCTGTGTGCCTCAGAGGCACCTCTGCAGCCAGGATCAACGCACGATGAGACACATTTCTGAATGTCGTCGTCACCTTTCTCTCCGTGATTGGGGCAATCTTCTCGTGTGAGAGGATATAATTAAAAAAAAAAAGAAAAAAAAACTAATAAAAGGATAAATAAATAGATTAATCAATTGATGAAATAAATACCTATATAAATGTAGATTAACAAAAATACAAGCAAATAGATTAATAAATAAACAAATAAATAAATAAACAAATAAACACAAATCTAAATAACCAAACAAAATGACTAAATGTGGAGAAATCTAAAACAATAATAAATGAACAAATAAATAAATAAACACATCTAGAAAATTAATAAACGCGGCAAATCTAAAAGAATAACAAATAAACAAATAAATAAGTGATTATACAAAATTAAAACCTAAATGACTGAGTCGCTAGCTATCTCCTGAAAGACGACACCAGAGGTGAAAACTAAAGCTCATTTATTTTGGGATGGGAAGGGAGGAGGAGGAGGAGGAGGTTAGGAGGACGAGGAGGAGGAGGAGTTACATGGAGGACAAAGAAACAGCAAGAGACCTATTGGTCCTTACATGGCTGTTTCGGTACTTAACCTATTATCATCATAATCACCACCACCATCATTATCATCATCATCATTACTATTATTTCCTTCTTTTTCTTTCTCTTTTTTTTCTCCTTAATCTATCTAGAAGTAAATAATTCTGGTTGAGTATTTGTAGCTAAGTCAATGTCGAGACGTTTTTAGAATACCTCTACAGTGGAACAATGGATGACGTTGGATGGGAGACCCTTCCAACAACACAATTGGAAAAAGTATTTTGCCACGTCTGTTTGAAATCGTTTTCCTACAATCACAATGGACGACGTTGGATGGGAGACCATTCCAACAACACGATTGGAAAGAGTATTTTGCCACGTCTGTTTGAAATCGTTTTCCTACAATCACAATGGATGACGTTGGATAGGAGACCCTTCCAACAACACGATTGGAAAGAGTATTTTGTCACGTCTGTTTGAAATCGTTTTCCTACAATCACAATGGACGACGTTGGATGGGAGACCATTCCAACAACACGATTGGAAAGAGTATTTTGTCACGTCTGTTTGAAATCGTTTTCCTACAATCACAATGGATGACGTTGGATGGGAGACCATTCCAACAACACGATTGGAAAAAGTATTTTGCCACGTCTGTTTGAAATCGTTTTCCTACAATCTCAGGAGGAAGAAAAGGGGAGGGGGAAGTATAAATATGATAAGGGGAAAACCTAAAGAGGAAAAGAAAGATGAGAATCAGAACCGAGGGAGGAGGAGGAGGAAAGATGAAGCGATAATCAAGAACCATCTTGTGTAAAAAAAAAAAAAAAAATTCTGTATTAAAAGAAATAAAAATGATGTTAAGGAAAGAAAGTCGACAACGGATAAGATGGATTCGAATGAGACTGAAATTTGAGGGATTCAGAAAAGAATAAAAACTAAATTGTGAATAACGAAGTTCTTCAACAACAAATAAACAAAAATAGGGGAAACAATGAATTGCCAATTAATAGGGTATAAAACGAGAGTTCAAACGAACAAATAATAGACAAACTAAAACAGGAAGACAAATTAGGAACAACGAAATTCTTCAACAATAAGTAAACAAAAATAGGGAAAACGATGAATTGCCAATTAATAGGGTATTAAACGAGAGTTCAAACGAACAAATAACAGACAAACTAAAACAGAAAGACAAAGACTGGAGAAAAGAAAATGGAATGGGGCAGAGGAAACGAATAACACTTAGAAATATAGATACTAGAAACTCGTTGATTTGTTACAAGCAATGGAATGATTTGCCTCTAGCAGAATGCATTTATTGCGATTACTATTATTACTATAATTATTATCATCATTATCACCGTTAACAATATGATTATTGGTGTCATTACCATCAGTCTTAATGGTTACTCTATCCGATGAAAAAACATAAAAAGTTGAACTGGTTGGGAAGAGAATGGAGTCTTAATCCGAGTTTTATTCTTCACTCGTTTCGCTACAAGCTTTTTCAAAAGAGTACTGCCACTAGGAGAGGTATACAAACACAGGTGCATATATGCCACCTTGCCCTGTAGCACTATCCATTTCAACTTACCAGAACTTGTCTCAACACATAACATAAAAAGGTTAACATCAATGAATGGAACATAGAAAGGTAACAACTGATGAATTAGAAGAATTAGAGAGGAGAAATAAGCAATTGATAGAGATAGAAGTCAACAAACACTTGAGAGACAGGGAGAAAGAACACAACAGGTGAACACAGAAAAAAATCGTCTCAATAAAGAGAGAGAGAGAGAGAGAGAGAGAGAGAGAGAGAGAGAGGAGAATGTAGCTGGTGACGAGAGAGAGTAGACGTACCGAGACGCGAAATGAAACGAGGAAAGACAGAAAGAAAAAAAGAAAACAACAAACGGTAACATGAAATAAGACAAAAAAGAAAAAAACAAAGAAAGAAACGTGTGGTAGACAATGACGTGAGCAATGAGAAAGCTGCAACCTGAGAAGATGGGATGATCCTTGTGTGCACTCCACCTCCTCCACCTGCCTCCTCTTCCACCTACCTCCTCCTCCTCCTCCTCCCTCTCCTCCTCCTCCTCCACCACCACCATTAACGTGGTGCGTTCGTCTTCACTTGTGTGAGGCTTAATAGAATCACCTGGCGACAACACAGGCTCTTCATCCCCTTTCCTTCCCTTCCCTTCCCTACCTTCGTCCTTCTCTCATTCACCCCCTCTCCCTCCCTCCCTCCCTCCCAATGTCCTTCTCTCAATTCACTCCCTCCCTCTCTCCCTCACTCCCTCCGTCCGTCCTTCTCTCAATTCACTCCCTCCCTCTCTCCCTCACTCCCTCCCTCCGTCCTTCTCTCAATTCACTCCCTCCCTCTCTCCCTCACTCCCTCCCTCCGTCCTTCTCTCAATTCACTCCCTCCCTCTCTCCCTCACTCCCTCCCTCCGTCCTTCTCTCAATTCACTCCCTCCCTCTCTCCCTCACTCCCTCCCTCCGTCCTTCTCTCAATTCACTCCCACTCTCCCCCACTCCCTCTCTCTCTCCCTCCATCCCTCCCTTCCTCCGTCTTTCTCTCCTTCACTCCCTCTCTCCCTCGCCCCCCTCTCTCTCTCTCTCTCTCCCTCCCTTCGTCCTTCTCTCATTCACCCCCTCCCTCTTTCTCCCTCCGTCCTTCCCTCCCTCCCTCCGTCTTTCCCTCAATTCACTCCCTCTCTCTCTCTCCCTCCGTTCCTCCCTTTCTCCATCAATTTCTCCTTCATTCCCTCTCTCCCCAACTCCCTCTTTCTCCCTCCCTCCCTCTTCCCCCCTTTTCCTTCCTTCCTTTCTCTTTCTCTCTCTCCCTCCCTCCTATTCCAGTTTCATTTCTCCCTCCCTCTTTCTCTCCCTCCTTCCCTTTCTCTCTCTCTCCCTAACTCCCCTCTTTCTCTCCCCTTTCCTTTCTCCCTTCTTTTCTCTCTCTCTCTTCTTCTCTCCCTCACTCTCCTTCTCTCTCTCTCTCTCTTTCTCTCTCTCTCTCTCTCTCTCTCTCTCTCTCTCTCTCTCTCTCTCTCTCTCTCTCTCCCTCCCTCGAGTCCTGTCCGTGTGGAGGGAGGGACGAACCAATGACAACAAGGGGGAAGGACACGAGGAGGGAGGCTATCAAATTATGGAGGTCATCTGGGCTTGTCTTGACCTCTTTATTTCGAAATGTCCGCAGTCAACCTGAATAGAATCCTCCTGTCTTACTGTGCCTGCTGCACGTGTATAGGTATGTATATATGCATGCATGTACATATGCATGTATGTATGTATAAATGTATATACGTGCCCTTATATAAATGTATGTATGCACGTGTGTATAAATGTATGTATGGTTGCGTGTATGTATGTATGTATGTTATGTATGTATGTATGTATGTATGTAACCACAAAACCAAAATGTAGTTGCACATTTGTAAAATGTTTAAATATAACCCACTGTCGAAGACACAAAGTAAAAGAAATAGAAAATCTGTATATTTCGACCACAACTGTGGTCCTCTTCAGCTGAAAATGACCACAGTTGTGGTCAAAATGTACAGATCGTCTGTTTCTTTTGGTTTGTTTTTCCGACAGGAGGTTATATTTAAACGTATGTATCTATGTATGAATGTATGTATGTATGTATGTATGTATGTACCTATGTATGTATGTATGTACGTATGCATGTATGTATGTATGTATGTATGTATGTATGTATGTATGTACGTATGCATGTATGTATGTATGTATGTATGTATGTACGTATGCATGTATGTATGTATGTATGTATGTATGTATGTATGTATGTATGTATGTATGTATGTACGTATGTATGTATATATTTAGTACTCCGTCGGCATTAACCAGCGCTTCTGTCCTTGGGGACAATATCACAGTGAGGAGTCGCGGAACCACCGACGAGGGGGTGCTGGAGGGCAAGATATAAGGAGGGCAGTAGAACGCAGGGATAGTAGAAGTAGAAAGTGATCAGCATTCTTGTAAGAGCGGAGTCATCAATCATGAAAAAAGAATGTTAGCGATGACAGAAAAAAAAGTTGATATTAAGAGAAGCTTGACTATTCGCTGTACCTGAGGATTCAGAGAGAGAACCGAATAAAAGCGTCTGAGGTAACCCAGAAACAATACTAAAAGATGTACTGTCCCAAAAACGGTTAGGGTTGGGTGGGACATGGGTGGGCAACATTTGGCACGCGTGCCAAACATGGCACACTAACGACTTTTTTCTCCCGGCACACTAAATTCAGGGCTCACCTTAAAACAAATAAGTAGTAAATCTCCAACTTCTTTTGAATGGCCATTGGTAACCGCATACTGTCCTGGGCGGTGGACTGGGATCCTTGTAGGAGGTGAAGGGAGGAGGGAGTGAGGGAAGGAGGGGGCCTATACTCGTGTGTAAGGAGGCCTATCAATTATGTTACTCCGTTGGCACGTGAGAACTTTTTTGTATCAAATGTTTAGCCGATTTCGGCACGCACACTTTAAAAGGTTGCCCACCCCTAGGCCAGGTGATTCTATTCAGTTGAGGGAATGACCTCATGTTGATGGAGGCAAGTGACAAAATAAATAATTCATGGTAACAATGTATTTAATAAAAGTATAAAGGAAATTGCATGTTAAGACTGTGTGAGATGTGAGTTGGACTGAAAAAATGTAGTGACTAGGGAACAGAAAGAGAAACTTGGGTTATATAGAAGGAAGGATTCGGAGAAGTAAAAGGCTAACCGAACTCAAAGCTTTAGAGAGATAACCAACGACTTATAACAGTAACAGAGACATAGTTAAATGGAGAATTAAGATAGTAATTTAATAGATGAATTCTATAAGTCGCCTTACTTTCCCAGTTCCGCATTTTATCTTAAAAATATATAATAACAGAGGGATGCAAAAAGATATACCGTAGACGTTATATAGGTGGGAAAGAATATGAAATATAGTTGGAAATTTTGAATAGTTTCACAAAAGCACAAATGAAGAAAATTATGAGCTTTGGAAATGAAAAAGTCGAATCTGTGCTTCTTGAATTGTAAGGGACATGCAAACCCCGAAGTAAGAATTTCCTGTATATATATATATATATATATATATATATATATATATATATATATATATTTTTTTTTTTTTTTTTTTTTTTTTTTGCGGGTAACCACTAAGGAAATCGGAAGAAAACAGAAATTTCAAAGCGCTTTCGTGTAATTCACATCTTCAGGGGAATACAGAAAAAGTGTGTTACAAAGAGGTTTAAAAATAAGATTATACACTAGGAAAGGAACAGGCATAGTACGAGATGTCACAAGATTAAACACTAGGAAAGGAACTGGCACAATACAAGATGACACGAGATTATACACTAGGAAAGGAACTGGGAAAGCACAAAAAGTCACATATGAAAAAATAAGTCTTAGTACACAAAATGAGAAAGAAATCTAGAGAACAGCACAATTCACCAAATTAATTTTGGTCACCTACATGTATGTGACCAAAATTAATTTGGTGACATCTCGTACTATGCCTGTTCCTTTCCTAGTGTATAATCTTGTTATTTTTAAACCTCTTTGTAACACACTTTTTCTGTATTCCCCTGAAGATATGAATTACACGAAAGCGCTTGGGAATTTCTGTTTTCTTCCGATTTCCTTAGTGGTTACCAGCAAAATTTGTGGATCACGTGTTGTTTTTAGTGATTTTTCTGCACATATATATATATATATATATATATACATACATATATATGTATATATATATATATATATATATATATATATATATATATATATCACACTCATTAATCTCAATATTTATTCATTACTTTTCTATTTACATACATACAAATATAGCTACTACTTCCTCATAGCCGTTTCCCCAGTTTCCGAGCCGGAGAGAGTAGATTTACATCTGGATTTGGGGTAACAAAGAGCTGTCATGTTTCGTCTGCTGAGACACGCCGCAAGTGACTG